>NC_086238.1:22684000-22988500 GCF_036321145.2 Pelmatolapia mariae | reverse complement strand
TTTTGCCTCAAACGCAAAAGCACACCTTTGCTCCCTCGCCTCAAACACAAACACACTTCAAAAGTTCTTTTTCCTTTTTTTTCATTTTTCCTTTTTTATTTTTGGAAGCGATGCAGCCAGTACTACCCCTGCGTTTAAAGAGCCTAACCGCTCTCTTCATGTGCCCTTCTCTCGCTTCCTGCCTCTGCAAAAAGGCCCCAACGCGCCAGAAAAACTTACTAGTTTACATCCAGCGCTACAACTAGCGAGACAACCTTTTGGCTCTCAAAGGTGTTCGTCTCACAGTGCTCTTTATATACAGTGAAGTGGGGCCACACATTCGGCCTTTGCTGCAGTTCGAGCTGGGCCTTTAGAAGAGTAAATGCTCTGAAAAATAACCGCTGCTGAACTCTGGAGGAGTGAATAGTTGCTGAACAGTGCTGCGGTTTATAACATAATGAGACATATATGGGGCTTTTTCCAGTAATGAGGAGTGGATAAGCAATCACTTTTACTCAAACGAGTGTGAAAAAAAACCCCATGCCTTATCTGAACCTGCATGCGTGTGTGTTCATTTGTCTTAATGTACCTGGCAGGATGTGTACATGTGTATATGTATTAGTTGGTAGTTGAATACAGCTGACCCAGATGTGTTAAGTGGGTCATGGGAACATCGCAGCCCACACACTGGGGGTTATGGATAGGCAACAGCCTTGTGGTTTGTGTGTACAAGTGTGTGTAGATGGGGTTAGGACACTGGGGCAGTGCCCTGATTATACTCAGATTAGATTTGGGAATTCATCGCCCCTCCTTCTGAGCTTTACCCCCAACTCTGTCTCCTATTACTTTTTCTCTCTTTGTCTTCCTTGCCTTCTGTTCATTTGCTTTAACCTCTGGGCATCCAGAGGGGTTTGTTTAAGACACATGCTAAATAATCACATTTTGGGAAATTAGAAGATGTAACATTTCGAATGAAGTCTCTTATATTTTGACATTGCAGTTTTTCCTGTTAAAATCCTTTCTGTTTGGGTGTTTCAATCTGATGAAAATTCTATAAAAAGATTTAAGGTTAGGGTAGGTTTATGTTACGGATCCTAAACAATGTTCTGAGCTAGAATTAACAATGTTAAGAAGTTGTTTTTCCTTATAGCAGTTGTACAAGGTGTGAATGTGAAGACCATTGGTTGTCTGTCTTTCTGTGTTAGCCAGGGTTTACCCTGTCTCTCACCCTATACCAGCTGAGATAGGCTCCATCACTCCAATAGATGGATGGATGGTTGCAAGGTTGCATGGATGACAATTTTACAAGGCATAAAAAAATGGTTATGAGAATCTTTGGAAATCTTGATTTCCCATTCAAGAGCCTCATCTTGTACACTTCTATACATGAACATTTTCATGGTGGCTGCTATTTTTTGATCACTTTGTAGAAGTACTTTGTTACTTGTACCTCTGCAATGTGTTTCTGGAAATTCTCCAGCGTCTGAAAAAGGTGACGCTTCAACTTGATTTACATTTTGGGAACCGAACAAGGTCCCAACAAGGCAAATATGACAAGTACAGCAGGCTGGAAATAAAGTTTGTGTCGGTGCAGGGAAAAAAACTATGAATTTTCAGCTCGCTCTGTGCTGGCACAGGATAGTAGTCTGGCACATATTAGACTTGTGGTCAATTCTGAATGACAGCATGCTCCTGGTTTCACTCCGCGCCTGAAACTCTGTTTCCCGGCTTGGAAAGGGTGGACTCTTCAACTGAAAACTGCATGGTCATAGCAGGAGACCCAACTTTGAATCAGCTATGATACTTTACACAAAATTAAGGTCAGGATGAAAGAGAATTTAATCTTTGCTGGCTGCACAAGTTTGAGGTTTTCTTTCTACTCTATTTTTCCGTATCCCTTTCTTGCGCTAATGTTTTGGGCTATGAGGTTGTTTTTATGCTTTTTGTAAAGTGCAAATTCAGGTTGTGACTGACCTTATCCTGTGGTTCCTGAACATTTCCAGTTTGCATTAATACCACTTAAAGTTGATCAAGGAATATGGAGGAGGGAAGAAATTTTACAAACTGACTTATTTAAACAGTAGCATCGTGGAACTAAAACACCTGAATTCAGAGATTGAAAGGTGTGGTCCAGTACTTTGGTGTCTCTTTTTTATTTTTACCCAATATGAAGTATGTCTGTGAAGGTTTTCAGTCATCCATGTCATGGTAATCTAAGGAATTTGGAAAGAAAAGTGGCTGAAAGTCCAGTTGTTTTTCTTTCCAATTCTTTAGATTGGATGCACGTATTCTCGGAATTTCTCGGAATGTCCGGGAATACGCGCTTCTTTTGCGGTGGAGGAACACCAAAGCAATTGCTTACGGAGCTTGCTTCTTCGACATCTTTAAGAGTTCTGAACAAATGTCTGTCCTCCTCCAGAACATCTTATGTATGCAAACGCGCGTTGCAACTTCTTATCTGGTGCGCGTCTTTTATTTTGACAGCGAATGTGCACCTGCGGACCACTTATGTGCAGCCCTGGTTATAAATCCCTACTCTAGGTTGGAGGTTAGGGTTGAGATAATACCACAAGACCAACAGCAACTTTGGTGAAAACCAGCCCAAGAACTCTTCTCAACCATCTCCACAGAGAATGTAGTTGACTGCATGTTGAAGGCCAAGTGGTGGGAGATGAAATGGGATCTTTGATGACAAATATAACTTAATGAGCAGTGCATAGTTGTTTCAGTTCCAGGCACAATCAGTATTTTACTGTTCCCTTCTTGTCCTTCCATGGAAAAAAAAAAAAAAATCTAATGTTTAGATCTGAACTCCTCAAAAATAGCTGTCTGCTCTAATGTGAAGTACCATACCTTCTTGTGAAGGAAACATGTTAAGTTTGTAAGAAAGTGAAACTGGAGCCAAAATGTAGCAATTTTTCAAGTATTTTTGTATTTATTATAGGAAGAAGTGTGGTGTATTTCAACCTAGTCTGGTCTCATGGCCAAATAAATTGACATGTATTTAAATTGTTTGTGTACATGGACATGATTTACAGTGCAATTTCTCTGTTTGTGTCTTTGTATCTCTACACCGTGATCTAAGTGCATAAGGATTGTTTTTTTGTTTTTGTTTTTTTTTACATAAAAGTCCTTTTATTACTATTTTTCAAAACTACCTTGAATGCCTGGACCTGGATGTTTTATGCCAATTTTCTTTTTTTTTTGCCATGGTTTACAATTTGTTTTATTGTCAGCATTAAATGAAAATAATGTTTCAATTTGAAGAAAATTTGCTTTCTGCACCACATATGTTTCTCAGAATTCTCTAAAGGGGGCAAATTCTTGACCTGGCAGCCGAGAAAACAGAGCTTTGAAAAGCTGACAGCTGTATTTTAGTCCTAACTATCTTTTTCTAAACCTAACTAAATAGTTCAAATGCCAAAATTTGACCAAATAATGAATAACAATTAAAGTAAAAGGTGAAAGGAAATACGAGTAATCCATAAGAAAGGGTACGAATAATAGGTTCCCAGTTAGACTTGATCAGTGTTCGTTGATATGTGGAGTCATTACACCTTCACTACCCACCTAGCCTCAAAATATGTGAGTTTTTCACCCTCACACTTGAAAAAATATATCTGCTGTGATACTGTGTCATACCACAATGGCTACCTGATTAGTAACTGGATTTGCTCATGTCTGTTCCTGGTGTTTTTCTGATTGTGTCCCCAGTGTGAGTGGAAATGGGGCATGCAGGCATGGGCGGGAGTGCTGGGAGGAGAGAAAGCAGCCAGGGTGGCACGTTGACTGGAGGATCGCCAACCACTCTCAAACAGGTAGGAATCCATGCCAACTCTGCCCCCCCCCCCCCCTCAGTACGTCTGTCTGAATCAGTGGCCGTCATGCTCGCTGACATTCAAAGTTTGTTACCTGCTGTAAAGATTTACAGCTTTGTTTCCATTACTTTATCTGTCAACGCTTCAGTGGTGAATATGACACAGTAGATCTCTTGTTACCGGATATGGAGCTTATAACCTCAGTGTGTGTCAGGGTATGTGCTATTTTAATCATCAACTTTTTTTAAGATTCACCTAATAGCAGTTTGTGTTTATAATGCAAATACACTAGGTTACTTCAATAGATTGAAAACAGCTTAAAAATGCATAGATTTTCAGGCAAGCTATGAATTGAAATATCCCTCCATCCATTTTCTGCTGCTATGTGGGTCCAGGTCACAGGGGTCAAAATAGAGATTCAGAGTCAGTTTTGTCCCTGGCCACCGTCTAGTCTAGATCGTATGCAGCAACACCGAGGTGTTCACAAACCCACAAAGAGACATAATCTTTCCAGTGTCTTCTCTTGGCAGAAAATGCCTGAAACACATCCTCCTCAAAGCAGAGGAGTAGCAGCTCTACACCAAGTCCCTGCTCAATGACTGAGGTGACTCTATCTCAAAGGTTGAGCCCAGACACCCTATGGATGAAGCTCAGCACTTGTTTACATGATAGAGATCAGGCTGTGGTCAGCGAAGTAGGCCCTGGTGCTCAGTTGCCATGCTGGAGTTACTCATACTGTTCATTCTACAACACAGTCTATAAAACAGCTACCCACTGTACTCATGGTGTCACAGCTTTGTTATTTTAACATAACAGGAAGCATACACATAAGACAACATGCTGTTTTAACAAAACATAAAATACAACTCAAGTATTAGCTCCTTTTAAGGTTTTGAGACTTCTACACCATCAGTGTGATTTTTTTCCCCTTGAAAAACTCAAATAAATTGCACAATAATTTTTTAAGCAACACATTTAAAAAGGATGAGATAATCACCATAAAGATGCAACGTAATATTTTTACAGAATAAAAAATATATATTTTGAAGTTAATGTTCATTATGCTAAGAAATTTTCAGAAACATTTTTTCTAAAAACAACAAGAAAAGCAAAACAAAATAAAACAAAACAAAAAAACCCCAGTATGCTTGCTCCTGACAGGACCATTAAGAAAGGAACAAAAGTTGCATGTTGTGTACACAATGTCTGTCTCAGAGTAAATCACTGTTTACCTACTCCATATAAAAGTTGGTGAATTGCTTTTCTTTTTGGCTTTATTGTAGATATGTTCTGAAAGCAAAAGGTTCTTTCAGGAAAAAAATGATGAAAAAAGTAAGAAAAATATAAGAATTTTTTTAAGTTGTTTTTATGTGAACCTACCCTAAGAGTTATATCTACTGTGTAAATGCTATTAGCTAAAAGATGGCTATGTTGATAATGAGGCACCCCTTTGAGCAGCATTTACTTGCTTTCATAAATGTGTTTAGTGTATAGTGCTCTCATTTAATGAGATCACATGATGTCTAACAGGCTTCCAGACTGCCAAAGGACAGTGGCTGTAACTGGCTCTCAGACAGACTCTGAACATCAGGTGTTTAAATTCAACCGGTGTCAGCGTGTTAAACATGACTGCTAGGGCCAAACTGGCCCTCAGCTACACGCTCTGATGTTTATATAGCTCAGGCTGAGCCAAATGCATCCCTCCAACACACAGGTCAAAAGCTATGAACTCAGAGTGGACATTTGCCAGAGAACATGGAGAACATGGCCTGCCAATTGCTACAAGCCTGTGGCCAGACGGCTAGTGTGCAGAGTTCAGGAGCAGCCAAGTGGTGTCCAGTGAGGGATACCCTGGTTTACTGTTGGCCAAACAACGCCTCCGGGCTGGCTGGACTGACTCAACATGACTGGTTTCTGTGTAGACAGAGTGAGGAACTACGCCTGTCCACTGTGGGTTTGCTTTGCTGTTTACTGCTTAGAGATGTTGATTACAATTCTGGATTGATTATTTGTCTCCTTAAACATGCCAGCAGTGTGTGACTTGTTACCTTACAGAAATTACAAACATTTAAAAGTATTCTCCTAGATAACAGTGCTACCTACTCAGAAAAAGTAACTGGTAAAGATATGTTTGTGTTATCAAAAATAAACGCTTTGCTTTGCAAATGTCACATTATAGTTTGTTTCAAGTTGACCCCAAATGGTTTATATCCTTAAAGAAAGTGACTGACTACTAATATACTGCAGTAGATTATTATATTATATGTTACATAAGTTATACATGTCCATTTATTTATAAATCAGTAACTATTTTTTCAGACTATTTTATTGTTTTCTTTCAACAAATATTGAGAACATCCTCACAGTGTAGATGTGACTGAAACTGAAAGAGGCCCAGTCCCAGTACCCATCCCCGGCTCTCTGGGTGGTCACTGCCTCTTTTTGGCATGGCTCTGCTTGGTACACATCCAGACTCCTTGAGGTAAAATGGCACACTGGCTGTGCAGTGGCTAACATCTCTCCTAGCCTCAGCAAGCAGTCCAGGTGCCACTAGTCTAAACACACATAAACACACGGTATAGCTTCACAGGTTCAGGATAGCCAAAGCTGGATCTACAGCCAAGTCCACTTACAGGCCATGGGAGGATAAACGCACACTTTGGCCAAACACACACACACACACACACACACACACACACACACACACACACACACACACACACACACACACACACACACACACACACACGTGCATAGCCAAAACCAACCTCAGCCACTCTGTGGCCAAAGGCATTTAGAGCACAGTCCCACTCAGTAGGGAATCCCAATGTTTGGCTATCCATCTCTCTTGGAAAAATCTATCTGAGAGGGAAAAGAGGGGGAGAGGGAGCAAAGAGGGTTTGAGTTAAGAAAAGCTGGACAATCAAATATTGCAGTGTTTAACACTTCATTTTCAATCCCTGCCGATTCCATTTCCCGCCAGCGTTAATTGCCGCTGTGCTACCTGCCACCAGTGGTTCTTTATGAAATGATTTCTGAATTGAAGCATATGGACGAGGAGCCGCAACGGGAGCCATGAATGGCTTGAGGAAGGGTCCCATTAAATAAGAGCCAGCTAATTACTTTGTCCTCCCTTTTTGTCCTGCACTATCCAGGCTCTTGCCGCTGTTCATATATCTTACTGTAATGAGTAAAGCCAGGGCCTGGCACCTGTGCTCGGTAATTAAACATATAAATTCTCCCCTCACGGAAATATGTGTACTCACCAGGACTGATTTATAAAGGTCTCTAAATTGCACAGTTGAGCTTATTTTCTTGGCTGTTATTTTTTTTTTCTTTTAAAGGGTCTGGAAGGATAAGAGTTATTCATCAGATCAACAATGACGAGCTTGATCTTAAAAAAACTAAAACAAAAAAACCCTGCAACAAGTCTTCTCTAAGAATTCAGATTCCCCTCTTTCCACTGTTACTTTTTTTTTTTGTAGGTGAAGGTGGTGATATTGGGACTGTCAGGCAGACCTTTTGGAATCAGAAATGTTAGCTGTTACAACCTCACAGCCTCACAGCCAAGAACACCAATGAAAAATGTCCATATAAAAACATACTGTGATCAGAAACGGATCCAATCAAAATAGGTTTATGACTCATTTACGAATCCCCTCCTCAAAAGTTACTTATACTGTACTTTATGACAGACAGAAAGCCATGAAATCACCAGTTTTCACCTCATATTCCCTTCCTGCATTCTCTTTTAAGGCCTTGTTTTGCACTTACATATTAGTCCATTATAGATGAGCATTTGTGTGTTAAGGTAGCTGTTAAATGATTTTGATTTCTTTCACTGCATAAAAAAAAATCTTCAGGTTCAAAATAAGTTCAATCTTCACAGTTTTATGATGCATTTGCTTATATTCAGTTAAACTTATAAAGCTGTAACCATTTACAGATACAAAAATCGTTTTTTCCCATCTCTTGTTCTACAAAAATCAGGGGTTCAGTTCAACAAAATAGAACCCAACTGTAACAAAGTGACACAACGACATGATTATAAAATGTAGCCCAAGTTCATTTTTAGCAATCTTACACCCTATGCTCATTAAGTTAAACTTCTCTCAGCTTTGACATGAGTGATGAATGCAGCTGCCATACTATTAATTCACATATGGTAACTACACACTAGGATTATCAATTCAATAGGTGCCTGGAATGTTCACTAGCACAACAAGCAAAATTTCTGTATTATAACTCCTAGCTAAAGTTGTGCCTGATTAGCTTATTGTTTAAAGATTCAAAACGGTAAGTGCAAAATTTAAAAGCTAACTGTGATCAAATACCACCTGTCAGGCAGTAAAGTGCTCTAGGCTTTCACATTTCAATGAAAAGAGCATCAGTATTATTAGAGGGACTAAATTTGTCCAGTGACAGATTACCCAGTGACTCAATAGCATGACTTACTTGTCTTCAGAATGAAGCTGTACTAGTCGCTGCTCGAAGAATCTTAAGTTCAGATCAGCACCTTCCATTTGCTCGCTAAAACAGTGACGAAGCTGACAGATTTGTAAAACAAAAATAAGGGGGCTATTAAAAGATCCAAATATTTACCTGAGAACTTCTAGTGAAACCAAGTAAGTGATATTATGAGAATTATAGACTGAATGTTTTTGAAGCTGAGTCCATATCAACAACTAAAGATTGTAGTCTTGCATTGGTGTTCATTTGCATAGTTCTCTGCCTATCCAAAGACAAAGATTATAGAAATGTAGTCAACATTAAGGCTAACAACACCCGGAATAGACCGTCTTCCTTGGGCTTTAATGTTATGTGGAGGACGAATGCTGACTGCTAAAATTAGAAAGGCAATGATGACAGCACAGTCCGATACAAAGAAAAAGAAGCACAAGAGAAAGAAAGACCAGCAGCACAGATAACTGTAACAGTGGAGAGGAACTCTTTCCAACTCTTATTTTTCCTCCACTCGTGGCGCCTTAGTGTAATTACTTTTTTTAAATAAACCTTTAATTTCATATATTTTAAAATTATTTCTCTATGTTTTTTTGAGGATGATAAATTATGTTTTTGAGTGTACAGTTTAAGAAAATTTTAATAATTCCCTTGAGTGGCAGCACAGGTACAAAATGTAGACCATCTGCAAAGGTCTGTCATGTACCAGTGAGATACCATGCCTGAGCCTTGGTTTCACATTCATATCATATTCACAGTTTATTGTAGTCATCCAGGCTATAATTTTGAGTAGGATGCATATTTATTTTTAATGAAAAATGCCAAATATAGTAGTAAAAAACATTTAAACCTCACTGAAATATTCTGCACATGCAAAGGTTTCAACAGAAACACAACTTTTGACAGTAAACATCTGTTGTTAAAATAATGATCTTAAATAATTCTTTAAAAAAGTATTTGCTTGTAGTGCATTGTTTAGTAAAAATATAGCTGATATTTGTATCTATCCCGTTTTCTAATTATATATCAATAAGGTTGGAATTTCCAGAACTAAGATTGGCAGCTGTCACCTTGAGTTGACAAATCACTTATTGCTCACAAGTATTAACACTGGAGTAGGCATCAGGGTGCAATTTCTTGTGAGTGTCCTGAATTTATGAAAATGCAAAAGTATCTGAATTCTTTTTTTTGCCACAAGTAAGTTTTTGCAATTTAATGACCTTAGCAGTAAACATGTTAATAGGTTTAGTGCACTTTGTTACTTTTTAAAAACACTCCCTCAGTGTAATCCTCAAGAGTACATGGTTAAAAGAAAGTACTACCTCTGTGACTTCGAAGGTTTTACGATGATGAGAAATGAGATGAGATGAGAAATTTCTCCATCTGTACATGGACACAGCCACTGTGACAAGTCTTGTTTTGAAACCTTGATTTGGGCATTTTGGTGGCTTTTGGAAACCAAACTTTAAGAAGAATTGCGACCATAAACCCATTGGAAGAAATAACGTTGCCATTATTTCATGAATTTGGTGTTTTCCGTTATAAAACTACAATAAAGAAAAATCTGATGGAAAAAAGATGTCTAAATTCATCTTCTCTAAGAGATGGTCTATGGCTATTTTTATGCAAATTCCACATTGTCTTTTTTTTTTGTCTTGTTGGGTTCTTTCATATAAGCAGACTCTGTAAAACAGAATATAAACCCAGTTTTAATCTCCGCCACGGCTGATGGAATTCCCCATTAGCTGCCAGGAGAACGTTTCCCAGCTGGGAGTCTCAGTTTGAATGTGCTGTGTTAAAACATAACGAATGTCATAATTAACTGGATACATTTTCCATTTAGAATTGGATCTCTTATAAAACTGTCTACCTTTTAACCCCTCATTGAACCCCTACTCTGCTCACCCTTTCTGCTCTCTCATTATTCATTTCCTAACATGACATTTCTTTATTTGGTTTGCGTTATTTTTTTCTGTTTCTTGTTCAATTTCTTTTCTTTTTTTGGGGACTAAGCCAAGGCCTACAGCTTTCAGACCATTTCTGACACTTTTGTTAATAAATCATTGGGAAGTTAATGAAAATGGCATTCAGGCATATCCAAAATGATTGTGTTCTTTGTCATGCTAATAAAGTGAAAGATGTTCGTCCACTGGGTGAATGCCTGCACATTACCAGCAACTTCTGATTATGTGTGTGCCTGTTGCACCTCCTTCTTTCTCCCTCACCCTTCCCTTGTTTTCCTTCATTCTCCTTCTCGCAGACACGTGTTTTAGCATATTTATCTCATAGGTTATCAACATGAATCCAATAGGTTCTCCAAGCAGACATTTGCATCACTCTAAATTGCTCAGAGGGAAATAACAGGATATGGTTACCTTGACTTGCTGTTGACCTCTACTTTCTCCTCTCCTTCTTAACCCCCTCTTTCCACCCCTTGTTTTGCACCTTTGTATGAAATTAATTTTAGACTCAGGACTGACCATTGCGAAAGGTTAGGGTGGTCATATTAGAGGAGAACTTGTTTATCCTAACAGAAAAGGTCCTATCAGATAACTGACAGGACCTTTATCAGATCAGATAATTGTTTTCTTTATAGAAAACAAGTGGAATGCAAAGCCAGAAGTAGTAGCAAGAACCTGCATGTCCTACAGTGTGTCCTGCAGTGTGAGTAGGTCACAATATATGTTGGATGAAATTAAAAGACTCCATGATGCTCGGAACTCCTTAGTAGTTATGTTTGAAGTCCCCAACAATAATAATCCTGCCTAATTTAATAGTTGAAGATAAGAACTTTTGAAAGTCCACGGAAAGAAATGCTGGGGTACCAGGTGGACCATAAATTAAAGTATCATATAAAGGTTGATCTTATCTAATTTTCTTCATGGTCATCTCAAAGGAGCTATAAAACTTGAATTTCAGGATGGCCCCCCAGTTGCCATCCTTTCTCCAAACCCACAATCAAAAACTTGTTTTCTCAGCTTCTTCTCCTAGCTCCTTCATGGTTTTCTGTCGCTCCAGCACCACAGAGTGGCTGGGCTGAACTGTTTGGCCTATAAAGCCCCGACAGCCAACCTCCAAGGGTAAATCCTGGCTTTTCAGCAAGCCTCTTGGCACTCCACTGCCAGCTCAACATATTTAAGATGCTTTCTCTCATATACCAATGCCATTCCTTCCTCCCAATGTATGGTAAGCTTGAACTACTACTACTATTGACCACAAGACAATATCTGGCTGGTTTTATCATCGCTATTGGGAAGACTAGCTTCTTCCTGAGGTCCATCAATATCGTCTTGACAACCTGACAGATTGACCTTCCTTCTTTGGAAAGGTGCTTGGACCATGTCAAAACCATCAAAGCAGGTCTTGCTGTCGCTGTAGATTGGTTTGCCATCACCGTGCATCTCTTGAGAACTTCAGCCACTTTAGCCAGGACTTGAGCCTAGCATCCTAGAGACAGTAGTATCTTGCATCATGACAGGATGTGCTGTAGATTTCCCATGCTGTTCCCATGTCGTAAGCAGCTCTTATTAGAAAGCTGAGCCTATTCCAGTTATCTGCCAAGCTAAGGCATCTGTTTACAGTGGTTTTCCATCTTGACTTACACAGTCAGCATTTTTGCTATTTTTCCTTTCTTGGCTTCAGATAGTCTAGACTTTATTCTTAGTAGCTTTTTTCCAGGTTTACCTGTGCTGACATGCCTATAAAAGCTGTGTTACTTTCACTCTGTAATGTGTTTAACCTCTTCATGGATGGGTTTTCAAGGTCTGCCAGAGCTTTTAACAAAATGCAGTATTTCTTAGTTCAATTAAATTAAATTCAGTGTCTTTGTATAGCCCAGTGCCACATGGGGAGGTTCAAAGGGCTTCACAGGCATCAAAACATATTAAAAACAGTGGGAAAATCATGAGTGTCCAACCTTGGTGATTTTTATATCAAAACAAAGCTCAAAGTCAAAGATCACATTCAGATTGCAAGTAAAATTACTAATTGTAAAACTCTGTGACTTCCAAAATTTAACATTGTACAAGTCACAACTTTTGATATTGTATTTAAGTAACTATCAGTCAGTGGAATATAAAGTTGCAAAACACTGGAAATTATTGTGTTATTGTGTTTACAGATGATCTGACACACTGGAAACAGAAAGATAAAATGGAGCCAAGAATTGACCCCTACATGAAAAGAGTCTCTGAAGATAATAAGTCTTCATTTACAAAAGAGAGGATGTGTTTGATTAACAGTCAAACTAGGAGAGACCAGTGGCATGCATCAGCGCAGAACTCAAATCTTGACCAGAACAAAGTCCAGAGACGGCTGCAAACAATAAATCATTTGCAGTTTTTTTCTTTTAATTTTAGATTAAATGGGTAAATTTGAAATTGGTTTAAAATAAATTTTAAAATGTAGGTTTCTGTAAGTTGTTAAAGGTTATCTAGAGTTGTCCAAACCCTCATATGAGGACATTACATACTAGAAGATGATCGCTTTCCTAATCCAATATTTAAATGCAGCTCTGTTGTTTGCCACAGAGCACAATATTTGCTCATTTCTTTCTTTCGAATTTTAGGTTATTGAATACTTTGTATCAGATATTTAAAGATTTATTTAAAGGGACCATATGACCACTTTATAATTATCTCATCATGAACAGTTGCTATATGAGAACGATTACAGAGAACTAAATGGGTTTGCACATTGGAAAATACGGTTAAAGAATTTGATCCATTTTAAAAATAAGATTAGAATTCTGTATTTGAGAAGAAATTATTTTCTGGGCTTATTGTATTAAAGGACTCTACTTCATATTTTCCCCTTTCTCACTACAATAAACCTCTCTACCTCCACACACACCCACTTTCTTTTTTCTGGCTCTTCCACGCTTTGCTCATGCCTGAATGCCTCCAGCTCCAGGTACATCGTTCTGATTTTCTTGTTCTTTTTTTTTCCACCATAAAGTCTGGATATAAAAAAAGGGAATGGAATATTTGATGGGGATGGTTTCCTATAATCAAGCTGAAGTCTCCATCATTATCCTGTATCAGCCGATCCCTTTTTAAAAAGCACCGGGAGTTACTGGTGTTTTACATGAATTTTGGGGCTCGGCAGTGCTGCTGGGAGCCGAATACATTTGTCAGGTCGCGGCTCTCTTACAAATGAACTGCATGCAGTCTCTCTCTCTCTCTCTCTCTCTCATACACACACACACACACACACACACACACACAGTCGCACAACTTTCTGTAATGGCAAAATTCACAAATGAAGGGGGGCGGAGGGAAACTGAAAAGTGTGATTTTTGCCTGTGTGCGAGAGAGAAAGACAGGGAAAATGTGTCCATTTAAATATAGATGCATATGATTTCTGATGTTTTTTGACTCTATTTTCTAGCAAAAGCATGAGCTGTATTATTTGTTTCTTACTAAAAAAAACCTGTCTATTTTTGGATGTAACCTCTGTCTCACACTGACAGCAGTGTGCATGAAGTAAAAATAACAAAAACAAAAAAACCTCAACAGTCTTTCAAGTTTTGACAGAGGAAATGTTCTTCTCATTCTGTTTTTGTTGTCCATGCTAATACTAGCCCCACGTTGCCGGAAAAATTAGGAGAATGGGCTCCGGTGTATCACTGTCAGATTTATGCTTAAAAAAACCAAACTTTAATTCTGTGTCCTTGTAGTAAAAGTCGGCACACCGGATTTCTGTCATATGAACAAAAATCACGAGCTGCAGTGACGACACAGCCACTCCGAGGACTCCAATTTTTTTGTGAACATCCGTGCTGCCTCCATCTGTTTGCCCGGAGGTAGGGACAGACTCTTATAGAGCATGTGTGTGTCTGTGTGTCGCAAACACACCGGAGACTGAATAGTAGTTCCTTCTGGAGTCCATGTCGGAGCAGGTAACTGCAGGCGAGGGCAGAAGGGCTCAAAGACAACAACAACACTTCACTTAGGCCTAATTAGGAGGTGCCAGGGTCAGAGTCTCAGCAATATGTTGTACATAAGCTTCTGTGGTTACATAGTGGATTATGGGATACGTGAGCATTGGCTCTATTGCTCAGGCACAGATCTAGACCCTAAAAGGAGATTCTGCATGTGACGTTAGGCAATCTGAAGAAATGTGTTAGTATGAAATGGAAAACATTTTTTAAACTGTGAGTCTAGATTCACTTTCTGTATGAAGTGCACTGTGTTTATTCAAGCTTCCAGATTCTGCCCATGTAAACAGAGCTGATCTAGGAAAGCAGTTTTGCTTCCTCTAAATTCCATTGAAATCGTTTTTGCTGCAGTTCAGCCAAAAGAGCAACAGAGAGCGCTCGTGAGAAAACCACTAATGAATTTTAGCTAAACTGCTGAAATAATCATTTTCTTTTTTAGTTTTCACAAATACAGCTATGATAATTCGTCTGAACTGGAAAAAAAAACCCCACATTTTATTTTTACTTTGACTTGTAGTGATACTGTTTCAGCTGATAACATTTTTTAGCATTCTGCTAATCGTGCTAATTGCCTGCTTAAAAATGGACAGATACATTATTTCAAAGTCAATCAGTTTCTCCCCAAGTCCCCCTAGTTAGCCATGTCCTGGTCTAAGATTATAACAAAGACTTTCTTGAGTGGATCTTTGTACAGTATAATACTGATCTTCTTCTCATACAAACCATTTTGGACCCACTATTAAATATCGTTTTTTGTTCCCCAAAAATAAATAAAAAATAAACAATTATCTGCAATTAAGTTTAATTTGATCAGTTCTATTGCAGGTTCTCAAAAACATTCAAATTATAGATTAAAAAAAGGTTAAAAAAATCACCTCTTAAAACCAATTTAGAGCTTAAAATATCTTTTAAACTTTAGACATATTTGCACTAATCAGGGAAGGTGTCAGAACACCAGAAGTAGTTTTTTTTCTTACTAAAAATATATACACGTTTTTGTTGCTATTTACACACTTTGTCATCTAATAGGCCAGATTGGGCCCTTTTTCAGGGACCAATCAGGCCATAGAGATCACTCTGTGTCATGTGTGGCAACTTTAAATTCTGATGACAGTAATTTGTTCCTAATGTAACAAAGACAAAATATTTCTTTTTATTTTGGATGCTTGGATTTTGCTGTACCGTCAGCAAAGAGAAACTTCAAACCTATTAAATGCATTGATTTCTCTGAGTGCACATGTGCCCAGTTTTTGTAAAAAGAAAAAAAAATCAAACAAGGCAAAAGGGGGAAAGAAAAATAAAAGAAAAAAAGGAACATGATCATCCTCCTTGACGACCAACTCCCCCCCCCCCCCCCCCCCCCCCCGTGCGGGAGGTGAGGTCAGGGTACTGAGATGGAGGTTGGGGCTGCCCCTTAGCGTTGCGATTTAGGCCAGCCTCTTCTCCCTGTGCTGCTTTAAGGTTTGAGCTGGGGTTAGAGGGGGTGGGGGGCTGTAGAGAGCTGCCAGCGAGGGCAACACACACTTCCAAAGGAGTTCTGAAAAGCTCCAGCTCCCCCACCAGATACCTTCACAATCATATGCCAGGGCAGGAAATGCAGTAGCCGGGCCAACATTTAGCATCCTGCTGCTGAGCAGGAAGTGAGAAAAAGGTCTTGGAAAGTTCCAGTAACTAACTACAAAAGGAGGTAGACATCACCCCAAACCACTCAGGAGAGGTCGGCTACTTTTTTCAAAAAATTCTCCTCTCTCCCTCCTTTCTGTCCTCCACGCGGCTGAGGTTACAGCATTGTAAGGTGAGCCAGAGCTGATCCCGTGTTGGGGAGGGCAGTCGCCACCTCGAGCGTTGGCCTAACAGCATCCACAAGCTCCAGTGTGGCCAGGATGAAAGGCAGTTGGAGGGGAGCGAACTGTACCGGGCTCCGCAGTATTGATGTCAGAGAAAATGAACTGACTCCTCCATCGATCCGCAGAGGGAAAATGTAGAAATAGAAACGGTAAATCTGGCTCTCTTGACTAACAGCTTAACGTCGGCCATCTTTTCTTTCCTCTCTCTCTCTCTCTCTCTCTCGCCTTGCTCTTTTATGTAAACTGGGCCAATATTCCAGCATTGATGTTTTCTAGAGGGCAGTAAAGCATTTGAAAGCTATATTGGCTTGTTTTGTTCTCCTCTAGATGAGTGATGCTCTGTTTTCATGATCAATAGAGCAGGCCTGAGTTACTGTTAGAGTTACTGTTATTAGGGACAGCAGAGCAGTCACACAGACCTGGCATCTGCAGCTATCATCTCATAAGACATCCCAGGAAACGATTCTGACTCGGTCCAGCAGCAGTGCCTATGGAAACATATGCTCAGATGAAATATTTCAAACATGCTCCATGCCTCCATATGCTTATTATCACATATCAGTGATGTTGTTATAAATAAAAACGACAGGGAAAGAGTGACCTCCATTTGACGATGATCATGAGAGGAGCAATCTCGACAAATAACTCCATTATTATTTACACTATGATTCCAGAGACCCCGTGGATTTAACACATCAACATTTTAATCAGCTGAACGATCAATCTGAAACGGAGCGATCCACCGCTTTTCAGCTTTGGCACAAAGTTGATGAGGTTGAAAAGCCTGGGTTTTAAAGTTCAGATCTAATGAAAATGCAGCCACATAGTAAGAAAAATCAACCTTCACATTTGTAGAGGTTTGAACTTGTGTGATGAATAGGAGTTACTTGGTCAGGTGCTACATTTTCTACCTCTCACAAGTGTTTTTCTTTTATATGCGAATGAAAACAAATAGGGAAGTAACAGCTCCTCCCAAAAGCAGTCTGTGCTCGCTCCAAGGTCATCTAATTATCATTCCTTCTTGTTTTTTATCTTAAAGCCCAAGGTGGCCTTTGGTAGCATTTCATGATGCTATGGAAATACTGAAATAGGTCAATCACAACTTCTCAGTTTAACCCAAAGCCAACTACATAGTTTTAGCTCCAAATTGTTCTCCTACTGAAATAACCAAAAACTAGCTTTAAAAAACAAAACAGATGTTCTAGTAACATGCAACATGATTTTGTGGACTTCGTCAGTAATATTTCACAGTATACGCTGTGCCTCTGTCCGGTTGTAATTGGTAGTCAAAAGTTTTGGTCTGCCTGACCTTTAGACACAGTTTGATGTTAAGATGGTTTAACGTTATCATAGCTCTTCAGAAAACAATGCTGGGAGTACAGGAGATTCATAGCAGGTGAATAATGGCCCAAGCTTTAGTCGATCAAGCCTCTGATGAGTTGATGAGATCTACTTGAGTGTTACTACTGGCAGTACAGCTATTCTGTTTCAATTTGATGTCTACCCTAGAAGTGTCTTTGAATGTTTACATGAAAATATGATGGGTTTCTCAACTTTTCATTTTGTCTCAGATCCCATTCGGAGAACTAAACTAAACTATAAAGTAACTGTTGATAGTTGAATAACATTTTCTGAAAATCTGTATGGATTAATGTACACTGACTCTATCGTTACATGAACAGTAGTTTTCAGGTCATGATACTTAAGCCACTGATTTGTTTAATTAGCCATTAAAAAGGTCAACAAATGAGAATTAGTAGAAACAAAGAAGGATGGAAAAAACATTTGTTCCATGTAGTAATGTGGAGGTGCATCATCCACATTGATCTGATGTAAACTTCTCAATGTCCTCAAGGTTATCAGTAACCTGTTTAGAGTTTGGATCTACCTCCTTATATGGAATCATTGCCTGTATGACAAGCCAAAAGGAATTCTTAGATGAGAAGAACTGTAAGGCCAGAATGGTTCTGGGAAAGCTGGTTTGATATCTAACATTTTCAAGTGTCTTTGTTTAGAATTAAAAACATTGAACTGGAAGTGAAACTTCCAGTTCAATGTCTTTCTGTAGAAAAAACATTGGAAAAGCTCAACCAGACAAAAAAGAACTGGGGTTTATTGATTCATTCATCATCTATCTGTTTTCAGCCTCTGTTAGCCCTGTGTTAGGCAGCCTATTCAGAGTGTATCCCATCTCTTACCCAAAGTCACTGTGATAGGTCAGAAAGAGAACGAGAGTTTTCTGTGCTTAATTTGGCCAAATGGTATTTAAACAGCATGTGTGTGTAGCAAGCTTTTCTTTGTGGTTTCTTATGGAGAAAGTGTGTGTTTGTGTTTAGATGCGTGTGTGCATTTCATTAGGTAGACGGGAATAAATAGAAACAATATAGATACTAAACCAAAACAATCAACAGAGATTTGATTGGCAGCACCCCTGGGTGTCAGACACCCGGGATCAGACCTAATTGTTGAAGCACCAGAAGTTGCCGAGTCATCACTTGCTACGCTTAATACACAAGGTAATCAAACCTAATCTCATATTATTAGATATGCATAGTATTAAATGCTGATTACATTATTGATGATTACATATTCATTGGAGCATTAGCAGAGTTCTAAAGCCAAACCCAAAGTTGGTACAATGTGATTTATAATATGCACAAGAAAATAATTGTTTTCTGTCTTTGTACTGTCAGTGCTGTAACATATTTAGTTTCAGTGGTTCTGGAATTTGATAGAGCTGTACCTCAGGATCATGCTGCTTGCTAAAATCTAACTTTTATCTAACTTAGTTAATGTATCCAACCCTAAGTAAAATGACTTTAATCTTTAGGCTTATATCGCCTCTCTCTTCTTGCTTCCTGGTCAGGAACTTTCCAAGAGGGACCAAGAACCTTTCTGAGGAACTCATGAAGAAATAAATAATGGAGTAGTGGTCATTTACTAGGACAGGTGTCATATGTCTTGATCTTTGACATGAACTGGGAAAAAAATGTCCCCCACACTATAAGAGCTCTGGACACCTTGTGTAGACATCAAACTTTTGGATTGCTCTCTTGAAGTTATTGGAGCTATCTTTGGGACTCTTTTGGGAATCTCGTGTGATATCTTTGTTCTATGGCCCTAACAGATTAGGGGTAAGGTTGGATTTTATCCCAATTGAACCATGGCTACAACCAGGATGAAACAAGGTTTGGAGCCAATTCAATCCTCAGAGTTTGAGGTTTGCTTCCCCGTGACAGGGTTTTTGTTTGTTTGGTTGTTTTTTTTTTACCTGACTGTCATTTACACTTATGCACTGAGGCTTCAGCCTCCTTTGATCATTGGGTTTGGTTGTGCCCATCAGGAGATTCCATTGTCCTACTGGGAGATTTCCACACTTACGTTGGCAATGTGAATCAGACGTGGAGTGGTGTTACTGGAAAGAACAGCCTGCAAGATCTGAACCCGAGTGTTGTTCTGTTATTGGAATTCTCAGTATGTCCATAAACATCATATTATATATATAAGTGCATGTGATACTTGGATACTTTCGGTTGCCTGTTGGCTTTGTAATTGTATCATCAGATCTGTGGTCATGTGTCATGAACACTTGGCTGAAGAGAGGAGCTGAGCTGTTAATCGATCACCACCTGGTGGTGAGTTGGATTAGGTGATCAGTGAGGATGCTGAAAAGGCACATCATGCCCAATATATAATGATACACTGGGAGCACCTAGCAGAGGCCCTGGTCTAAGATCTTCCATTCCTGGCAGAACTTTGCAGCACCGAGGATGCAAGGTGAATGGTGGTAATTCCCACCATGACAGCTATGTCACGACACCAGAAGTGAAGAAAGCCTTTGTCACTTATTCTAAGTGTAGCCAAGTGGCTTCCAAGAACTTCAAGGCAAAGCCAAGTAGCTGTAGGTTTCCACTTTGCTGGCCTCAAGATATCATCTCTTTTTCCAGATATTGTGGGTCTGTTGGCTTTGTTAGGTGGAGGCCTTCAGCTCACGCTGGGGCAGTTTGCAGCAGTGTGTAAAGGAGTGGCTATAAAAACGTTGTCCCTGTTCAGGGATGAGCTGCTGCCCTAAGTAAACAAATCAAAGTGTCTCGGGGTCTTGTTCACATCTCAGAGGAAAGCAGTGGAGTAGTTTTGCACACAAACCTTCTAAAAGGTGAACTTTTGGAAGGTTTGTTCCTGTTACATCTGACATAAAACTAACACAGCATTTCAACATGGTGGTGGCAGTGTGATGGTCTGGAGCTGGCGTGCTGCTTCAGGGCCTGGACGACTTTTTATAGTTGATGTTACCATGAACTCTGCTATATACTAGAAATTACTGAATCAGAATGTGTTCCCTGAAGGTCAGATACATTTGGGTTACGCACCAGGGCAATGACCTGAAATGCAGTAAGCAAGCCCACCGCCTTTGCTTGGGATGACTGTAGCCGAGGTGGTAGAGCAGGTCACCAACTAATGGGAAGGTTGGTGGTTTGATCCTTGTCTGCTCCGGTCTGCATGCCCAATATCCTTGGGCAAGATACTAACCCCAAGTTGCTCTGTGATGCATCCATCAGAGTATAAAAGTGTGTGAATGGTAGACAGAAGCATTTACATAGAGCATAGAAAAAAAGTGCTTGTGTGAATGAGGCAAGTTGTATAAAGCGCTATATAAGAACCAGTCCATTTTCCATTTACGGTGAATGGCTAAAGAAAAACAAAATTCCAAGGTTTTGGAGTGATCTAGTCAAACTACAGATTTAAATCTGGTAGTGATGTTTTGGCACGACCTTTCAAATCATCCTTTAAAACAACTCTGCAAAGAAGAGTGGGATAAGCAATGTGAAAGACTTACTGCCAGGTATTGGAAATGCTTGATTGCAGTTTTTAACTGCAAAAGTTGGTACAATCAGTTATTATTTTTAGGAGCTATTACTTTTTCACATGGGAACATGTAGGTCCCAAATAAATGAAATCATCATTTAAAAACTATATATTGTCTTTTCTCAGGTCATTCTTGTTTAATGTTAAAGTTTGCTTGATGCCCTGAAACATGTGAGTGTGACCAATATGCAAGAAACTTAAACAGCATTAATGGGGGCAAATTTTCACACTTTTTCATAGCACTGCATGTAAATTTGTCTTCCTCCTGTTGCTTCACGTTTTTCAGTAAAATAATTCAAAATCATTTGAAAATACAAAAAAACATTTTTCTAGCATAGAATTTTAGGCACTGAAAAAAAAATCAAAATCTCTTCCTTTCTGTTCTCTCGGTGACAGCGAGCTGTGAGTAGAGTTGGGCGCCCTTAGTATTTTCATCTCGCACATCATGCTTTTAATTATGGGACATATTGAGCAGCGTGTCCAATGCACAATGGCTCTGCTGGAATATTCATGTCCAAAGTTAGAGGAAAGTGGAAAGGGGAGGGAAGTGAGATGTAATTGTAATTAGTGAAGGACCTGGTGCTGCCAATTCTCAAAGGAGCATCTGAGTCACCTGCTTCATGTGTGCGCCTGTGCATCTGTCCTCCTGGCTTACCATACTGGGACACACCGGGGAGTGTGAGGAGCTCTCTTGGCTTAACTAGGAGGTGTACCTGTCTGTCTGCTTGCTCCAGGGCTGAAGTGGCTAGTTAGCATATGCGCCGCCATGCATGCGTGTTTACCCTATATGTGTGTGCACGTGCGTGTGTGCGTGCACACGCACGTACACAGGCCTCATCTCAAGTCTCACCGGAGACTTGTTGTCTAAGATTAATGAAGGTCACCAGAATCCTCTAAAGTATTCCGATAATTAAGGCTTTGTTTATCAAAAACAAGTTATATTAAGAGCAAAAAGATTCATGGTAATTATTCATAATCTTAACAATTCAAGTGTAGCCACCTCATTTGTGCCTTTAATTCTTCTTGTTAATGTTTTGCATAAATCTGCATAATTACTTGAGATGCCTGTTGTATTTTTGACAGCTACTCAGTTCGTGTGCACTAAAGGGTATCGAATGTGCTGCGTGCTGCATACTTAAAAAGTGCTTGTATGACTGGAGCGCCAAAGCATTTTTGAGCCATGAAGCCCCAGCAACATGGGGCAGTAATGCAGGCGGCGGATAGGATGTTTTCTATCAAATGGGGTAAATGAATTCTTCTGCTTACAGTAGTTCGAATGAAGGCTTTTATGAGCAGGGTGTCCCTGGATTCATGCCGCAACATGGGACATCAGCGGATAAATCCTCAGTCTAAACAGAGAGGCCGCAGACAGGTGCTGTTGTGAGTTTGCTTTTATTTTCAAGATCAAGCCCCTTCCATAATCTTGACATAATTTAGTGTGTGTGTGTGTGTGTGTGTGTGCACAGCCTGAGCCTGTGTGTATATGGCTTGGCATGTCTGAGGCGAGCCCCGTATAATCGCTGCATAACTCTGATGCAATAATCACATGTAAATGACCACGGCATGGAAATGTGCTCTCTTGGTTTACATAATCTTGTAATGACCCCTTGTAACACACTGTCTGTGATATTGGCCCTAATAGAATGTTCTTGCTCTGTGTTTTTTTTTTTAACCCAACTTATTTTTTGTAGCTCCAGCCTGGAATTACACAGAGCGCAAGCCTGGCCTATTAGCACCATGACATGAGTGATTTAATTTACCCTCTCTCTTTCTCTCTCTCTGTCTCTCCTCCTATTTAGCATGCAACAGGCGTGGGCAGTAATGCCTGTGTGATTGGGCTGTGCTGGGTGATGATTTTAATAAACACACACCCGCAGAGGTGGCCACAGGTCAACCGTGTTTGGATTCATCAGGTGCACAGGTAGGAATAGAGTTGTGAATGATTCAGGAGCATCCCAGTCACCAGGTTCGCTTTAACAAGCGGTCAGCGAAGAAAACACTCACTTGTGTTTGTGTTTTTGTGCACAAAATTAGCATATTTGCATGTTAATTGTAGGCTAAAGCATCTGTGCATACACTGTGAGTGTGTGCACTGTCCACTGTGTTACACTTGTCTGCATGCCCACCTTTCCGTGCAGCTCTCGTTCTCCTGCTCAGAGAAACATGTGGCTCTGATGTTAATTGAAATTTGTCTAATGAAGTAAAAGTTAGGAAAGAAAGAGAGAGAGAGAGACTTTGGAGGAGAGATAGGGAGACAAAGACAGGGCAAGGAAGAGAAGTTAAAAAAAAAAAACAAAGCTTCAACTTTCTTTAATTATGTTTACCCAACAGGCTTTGCTTCCTCATTTAAATAGCATAAACATCTGGCCGTGGTGCGCCACTAGCATGGCGGCAGTAGTCAAGCAAATCTTGTGGAAAATAATGAAATTAGATCCCTGGTGCTGTGACAGTGGAAGGGCAGAAGACATCCGCTCCATGTTAATAAAATTGCCATGAATGAGTGAATACAATTAGGAAATTGTCAGTGGCGGCAGTGAACTTTTGTAACTCACCAATGTTTGCATCATTCGATTAAGGCAGCAATTTGGACTTGTTTATTTGCGGCTGTTGTGGCTTTTATTAATTGTGACCTGGCGATGATTGGCCTGCGATTAAACCAGTCACATATGATGTGGCTGAGGGTAAGGGATGGATTGGTGGGCACGCTGATGGAGGACTGATTTTCTCTTTTTTTGTTTATCTGATGTAGCTTGTGTGTGTGTGTGTGTTTGTGCGTGCGCGTGCCTGCCTTTTAGTTGAAGCTATAAGCATGTCTGCCTTTAATTGTCTCTTTATATAATACAGAACAGGTTTGATTGGATATGTCTGCGCAGCCAAAGCCAATTTATCTTTAATCTTAAAATCTCTAATTTAGTCTAATTTAGCCTTTTTCCTCTACCATTCTGAAATGTGACAGGTACAGCTCTTGTTTCAACGTGTTCTTTGGTGCTGGTGCCAAGTTGCACCTGTCCAAATAAGTCTGAGGGCAGTCTTATCATGAATTTTGCGTAAAGGGCTCTTTGTCAAAACCTCTCAGGGTCATTTTTTTTTCTTTTTTATCCTGAAATGTTAACGCTGGAAAGAACGATATTATGGATATTGGCCTATATTTTCATATTTTAAGCTGGACCAAGTAGAGTTAATAGAGCCTTAACCTAGCCAAAAAGAAGCATAGAGCAGTGAGCAAACCACCCAAACAGGACCTGAACCCTCTTTTTTGTTGGAAGTCAGAATTTGCTACATCAGTTATGTGTAAAATAGTGGGCATTTAAGGAACAGATGCTGATTTAGTTGGTGCTAATTTCCATACACAGACTGGCACATCAACCCTTGATAAGGAATTGAATCGATAAGTGATATTGATAATGGAATCAATTTAGCTAAATTCCCATCCCATTTCATGCTGGAGCTCTGCTCTGAGCAGAGCTGTAGGGCCACTTTAACAACTGCGTACAGTGAGTGAGAACTGGTTCATGTGCGGCTACCTACACTACACTTCTACCCTACACTGAGGTTCACTGAGGCTGCCAAATGGGGCAAGACCTGCAATAGCTATTGCAGATAAGGACCATGTCACTAGACTCTTTTCACTGGGTCACATGCCTCAGTATATGGATCTGCTGTGTTCTGAAAAATATCAGGTTGGAGTTTTAACAAGCTCCTGCATTTGACAGTAGATTGGGTTAAACTGCAATATGCTGACAAAGTACAAGCTCTTTGCAGGCACACACGACAGTGTGCATGTTCTTGCTGCATGTCTGCAGCTCACCAGACAGCTATAGTTCAGCGCTCCTCATGAACCAAGCATCAGGAGAATTGTATGATAACACTACTGCCCTGAATGTGGCTTTGCCAAAATGAAAAATAGATGGCAAAGTTTAATGTATTAATTACTGCCTAAGCAAATAATACACTTTGACTTTTAAATGCAATTCTTGAATTACAAATATATGTAATTCAAGTCATTATTGTTTGCCTATCAATTACTATTATCAACTTAGTTAAAGGTTTAAAGAAATGGCTTGACATTAATAAATTGTAATGGAGTTACTGCATAAAGTTTGCAACAGGCAAATAAAACAAAGTCAGTTATTTGAAGTAGTGTGTATGAAAATTGATTTTAGTCTGTGATGACCATACATTATACTAGAAAGCTCATACAATGATGCTAAAACAAACATGTCTAAAACTATAGCAATATTACATATTACCAATAATGTCTTCAAATCTAAAACCTTTACACATAATGTATTGTTACCAAATATCTGCATACATATCTACCGTGTGGAGGTTTGAAGAAACACATACAAACCACACCAAATCAGTTTTTACTCTAAAGAAGAATTCTAAAGGAATATAAACAGAGTTCAGAGTTTTATGAACCAACCAGTGAACTATGCATTAAACAACACCCTCTAAAATTTTATCATGTGGTTGATCGTAATATTGCAAAATATTGCAGAGGACAAACTAACCATCCAAACCATATTCAGAGGTTGTTTGAAATGACAATTACAGTCTGAACACAGAGGACAGACAAATGTTGAAAAAAGGTCTATATCTGTGGGAGAAGGGTAAACAGGTGGTTTACTTTTGGTGAGAAATTACAAATATTTTTATGACACTTTCAATTGTATAATTTGTTTTTTTTTGTCTTAATATATTTATTCTTTGTGATGGTGAAGTTTCAGCCTATAGATTAAAAATTTATATTTATTTCCTCATTATTAATATGCCACATAAATGGCATAAAACGTATTATGTTTTGCTAGAAAAACATATTTTTTTAAACCTACGTTCTGACTGTTTCAATATCACTTTACTTTTACAGCTTTACCTGCAATTGTTTTAATAAGTGTTTCAAAAAATTGTTAGTATTACAATGGCAATAAAACTAAATGAAGCAAGAGAAAGTCCTACAGCACAACATACTTCACACAAAATGATTTGAGTAATGGCAATTATTGTTTTCCAGTAGCGCTTTACTGTATGTCTAGCAATTTCACTGCGCAGCTTATTTTTTGTGTTTTATTGACTCAAAGTACTAGTATATAGTATTTGGCCTCTTTATTAATTTGTTTAAGAAAGTGTGGGTGTTGTGTGGGCACATTTGTGTGTGTCCCTTGACCTGCTACCACCAAAAATACAATATTTTTGTAGGAAACACTGCATTTGGCTAAAAAAAAAAAATAAAACCTCTTTCCTCTGGGACGTTTGATGGTTTCTGTCTGAACTGTTGTTCAGACAAATTGAGGATGTGTCCCATGACAATTTACTATTAGAAATATTTCTGCAGCCCTAAATTTGAATAATACAGTCCGTTAGGATAATTGGTCCTTTCTGGATAAAAGAGAAGAAAGGCAGACGAGTCTCACACCAGTTGCTCTGCACTGGACACAGATAGGATTAGATTCAAGATGTGTTCCACATTTTGTCAAAGGTTGGTAGAAATAAGACGCAAACACAGGTACACAACTTTAGGTAGGAAACAAAAGTTCACCATCATAATCCAAAATGTTTCTAATAGAAGCCTAAAACACACAGGGATGGCAAACAGAAAAGAGAAACAGACACTGACAGTGAGTGAAGGGGAGACTGAGGCTTTATATACACTAGAGGTAATTAAATACAATGGACACACCAGGGTTAAAAATACACAGCTGAAACTAATTAAGAAAATGACAAAGGAAGTAAAATTAGACACAAGACAGAAAAGACCAGCTGTTACCAAAATAAAACAGGAAGTAAGCCACTGCTACACAGGGGAGCAAGATTAACTTCACATACACTGAAGGAAAAGAAAAACCCACTTTGACGAGACTGATGGACGGACAGAACGAGGACAGAGGGAGCAGAGGGACCCTCTGACTGAAAACAAACTCCAGAAAATCATCATCGACTAAAACTAACAAGAACTAAATGCTGACCATATTAAGGAATACCACAGAGATCAACTTAAAGCAGCAAGACAAAAAAAGAAAGAACTCTTAAATCATACTCAAAACAAACCAAACGATGAACTCACAAAAAAACTTCAAAAACGTGGGCCCAAGACCCAGGGACCATGACAGAGACTCTGAAATAGATCAATATTCTTGTTAAAGTGGACACTTCAAGGTCGAAAATTCTCCTATCCACAAGCTTTATGTATGTACTTTATATAGTATATCTGTAGACGCTGCGGTGCTTTGGAATAAATCCCTTCAAATGCTCTTAGTCTTTATCATCTTCACTCCACAGGTCTGCCGTTCACCATTCTGAGTTCCCTTTTGCAAATTTGAAGTGGCGTGTCCCTACCCTCCTTGCTTTCTGCTTTCTGGAGAGAAGACTGTGTTTACTTTACAGCTTCACGCAGGCAAGGGAAAGGATTACATTTGTGGAAATGAGTTGTCATTTCAGGAGGTAATAATGGATTTGGGCCTGAGAGCTCAACAAACACAACACGGGGAGAGCGGGGAGGATGAAACATGGGAGCCGAGGTAGAGAATGCGTATGTACATTGTGGATTTGTGTGTGTAGGAAAGATGCCCCATACACACACACATACACACACACACTCACAAACACATGTGCGCATACTATTTGGCTGGACATCTGTACAAATGACAGAGTACTGGTGGATTCTGCTGAGGTGCCTAGCTGGTTGGGCGGGGGGGGGACTCCCACCACAAGATTCCTTCAATCTTCAAAGCTCCAGTCCAGTTAGAAGTAATGGTTTCCATCCAAGTTGCCAGATTGGGTTGGTCCTGTCATCACCGTTGTATTTACTGACAACCATGTTTTATCTTTTGTCTTGGCTGGCCACGGGACTGGCTTCGTAATATTTTATGCTGACTTGAAATGTCTCTTTTGTCTTTGGCTGGAGTTTTGGAAGTTCCATCCTTGCCTGCCAAAGGAAACAGACCTTCTTCATTTTACCCTCCTGTCTGTAACTGTGACCTCTGGACTGCACAGTTGTACGCCAGTCACATTAAGCCCATGAGCTTCACATAGACCATCTTATTCCATCCTAAAACACAACAGGCAGCCAGGCATAATATGTGTGTCAACGGCAATATCTTCTGATCTGCTGGTGGGAGGCCAAAAACTAAATTGGATCCATAAGTTACTCTTTAGATAGTCTGAGAAAGTCTAAAGTAGATCTTCACAGGTTTATAATAAGTGAGCCACTGGATCTAATTTGGGGTGGTTACATAATATCAGACTGAGGTCTTATTATGTCTAATTAGTAAGGGTCTTCAAATAAACCCACTGATAATGGTATCAAATTTCCTACACTTATTAGTGTAGTATTATGGTTTCTATCTACAGATAGCTGTGGTCTTTTGTGCTACAATAGTAATCATAGATACTTGAATGTTGTGCAAAGACCAGTGTTGGTGTTGTTAGTCAAAGTGTAGTGCATTACACTTTACCTTTATGTTTAAGTAATGCAGTACGTAACTTAATTCTCCAAAAGCGTAGCGTTTTAGAATAAACTTTTGGAGATTTACTTATCTGGATGATTGAGCATGCATCAATACGTTACTTAAATATTCACCAGTGAAAGTAATTTGTTTCAGTACTCGTTGTATTACTTTATTATTACTCAGTAAACTGTCCTGAAACGCACTGTTTTATAATTACCAGTTAACAATAAAAGTCCCACACTTCAATACTAATGAGGACACACATATGATCTGTCTGTTAGTGTTTATGTATGAACCAAAAGGCCAAATTAAAAAGAAAAAATGAAAACCAGCACAAAGAGACTTCAAAGCAATCACAATAATGACGCTACAATAGAAACAGAAAGTCATCACTGCTTTTGTTAGCCGTTGAAGTTGAAGGTCTGGTTGCTGGGTTGGGGTCTGCATGCACTCAACTTCATGTTCGCTCTGGACTTTTAGCTAGCTTTGTGTTAGCATGCTGTATGTGTAGATGATTGCAAAGAATCAGCACTGTGTTAGCAGCATAATGCGCTCGTTTCTGTCCTCAGTCATCGCACTTTTGTCCTTTTGTGTAATAAAAAAACAAGCAATGCCAAATCTCCACTCCACCATTTTCCTCCTCCTCTACACAAACTGAATCGTGCAAGTGTGCAGGAAGAAAAAAAGTATGCTGCGTGCAGTTAACTGAAGATACTTTGATAATGCAAGAAACAACATAACTGTAACTGTGGTGTAAGGACTATAGTACAATAATGCTTTCCACTACTTTGTTACTGAAAAATGTAATGTGATTACAGTGTCACACTGACAAAGACATAATGGCTGTCTTTATTTAGTTATTTATGCTGTGTGGGAACTCTGTAATGTGTGTTCACACATTCTCTTTTACATAAAGTGTGTTTTTATAATATGAAATAGTGATACAATTATAATATCATCTACATTTTATACTCTTCGTTTTATACAATTATTTCTTCACAAGGGCAAACCTGGCTGAACAATAAAGTTATTATTTATCCTACAGGTGTTGCTGGAATTCTGAGCTTCCCGGGAAAGATTGTTGCCCAGGGATAAGGCTTTGCTGACTGGCTTCTAGAGAACGTAGTTTGTGGTCCTCCAGGTACACACAAAGTATGTAGGCAAGTACATTAATTCCATTTGCATGACAGGTGCTGACAAGCATGAATACATACCTAATCCTTTAAACTTTCTTTAAAGCCCCCAGAGTGTACTCGAGACGGAGTCCAGCTTAGACTGCTGTATTACAATTTAACATATAGTTTTTTTTTCTTTTTTATGTGATCATTTTAAACAAGTTAGATGACATTTGAAAAGAAAATCCCCCAAAACTACCTTATGAGTAAACTGTGGGTCATGCCATTAAGGTTCCCTGTTTTTTTTTGTTTTTAATAGGCTTTGCATGCACTTTATATTTGATGATGGAACCATATGCCTGAGCTATTGCCTATATATATATATATATATATATATATATATATATATATATATATATATATATATATATATATATATACATATATATATATATATATATATATATATATATATATATCTCCTCTGTGTGCAATGACAATTCCAGGGTATGTAGAGGTGAGGGGCAAAAGGATTTTGTTAAATAAGCTCCACATACTAGTGAAGGCATTTTGTCATATACAGCTATAAAGCTGTGGAATCACAGGTCTTTTTCCTATTAATGATACATATGGTTAGAAAAGCCAGGGGACTTATAGTTACTGCACATTTCATAGAAAATATCATTAGCCTGAGTCTCTTATATGGTAATTTTCTAGAGGTGAGATGATGAGGTAGTGGTATACATTTGTGTATGTGAATGAGGCTTTGTGCTTGTGGAGTGTGTGTAAGCATTTGCATCTGCGTGGAGAATGAATTTGTGTACAAGTACCTACTTCTACCATTTTTGTGTGTTTGCGTGCTTGTACGAATACAAGTGTATCTGCATGTGTGTGCGCGCGTGTGTGTGTCGTAAGACAGATGGGTAATGGCCCCTGTGCTGAAAGCGGGGCCCTGCGTAACGTGCAGCCCTGATTGCAGACCTGATTACCTGCCATATGCTAGCTGAAGGGTTGAGGGCCGGACCAAATGAGAACAGTATGCAAACGTTAAAGCAGCGTTTTTATAGCGCAGTCATTATACCCCTGCTCTGGCAAATGAAAACGAGCGTGGCGGGGAGGGAAAATAATGAAGTCGTAAAAAAATGGACGGGTCATGGTGCGTGGTCGCTGAGGCAGCCACCACCTCCCAACTGTAATCCCATTGGCTAGAGGGGAAGAGTCCCCTACTAAGATGATGGTAAAGCATTGGTTAGATCACAGGGTGGCCCTGTTTGATTGAAAAGCTTCCAGGGAAGATGGCAGTTAAAGATCACCTTAGTTTTGGGAATGAAAGCAAAATGTGTGTGTGTGTGTGTGTGTGTGTGTTTCTGCCTGTGTTTGATGTGATTATGTTCCTATTAGCCTTTGCATTCTCCATTATGCATGCAGTGTACGGTTCTAAACTGACCTTGTAAGATGATCATTGACTCTCCTTGGAAAACACTTGTTATCCCAGGATTAACACACACACCAATTACTACCTGCTTGCCACATGAGCTCAGGAAGGAAAAATCCTATCTGTGTTTCTCATAATGGAGAAACCCCAGCACCCTCTATACTCAAACTGATAAAGCATCACACACACAATCAAAGATGTTTTACTCATACTGAGGCACCCATGTTTGTTATATCGGTCAAATGCCTAAATGTTCTGTTTACAGCAATTGATTGTTTTCCTTAAAAACGTGATGCTTTATTTACATTTAGTTCTTTGTATTTTCAAATGAAGTAATGCTCTATTGTGTTTGATACTCCTTCTTCACATAATATATGATTTTGTATACAAGACTGACACAACTTCTTGTTTTGAAAAGTAAAACCAAGATAGAAATTACTTAAACCTGCAGTCGTACTAATTACCAGCAGGGGGTGACTGCTCTTGTTGCAAAAGGAGATTCAGTTATAGAACTCTTTGAGAAAATGACACTTGGCCTTCTTAATCTGTAACTTCAGTAAACACTGCTTTGGTGTGTTTATGAGTTCAGTCACTAGTTTTCCGTTTTATTCAATTCAGTATGTTGTTAATTTTGTAACTAATGATCCTTGTTAGAGTCAAAAAGGAAAATAAAGCAGGTTGTTCTTTAGGACAGGCCTACCTTGTGACTGGCAAGTTTCTAACATATGAGTGTGCCATGTCCCTCGGTCCCTCATTCTTCATGTATGGTTGTTAAAACATAAAGAAGTCAGTGACAACAACACTCAGATTTGGATCTCACAAATCAGTGGATGGCCACCTACTTTTTTAATGTATCATCTATGGATCAGATGAATCCATAATCACTGGATTGTGGAATTATTTTGTATTATTAATTATTATTATTAATTATTTTGAATTATTTTGTAAGTGCCTTGAGGCTATTGTTGTGATTTGGCACTATATAAATAAAATTTGATTGAATTTTGGAAGTCAGAAATTAAGAGAATGATGAGAGTCAGAGCACACCTATAAAAAGATATTTAAAACTTTTTTTTACTCTTAAATCCTTATAAAACTGATTTCTTAACATAGGATAGATTAAAAACGAGGATAAACTATATGAAGCTATAAATATGCCAGTAGGTCTGTTTCCTCAGATTGTGCAGATCCATGTAAAATGTTTCTTCTTGCTCTTCATCATTGTGCTAAGTTAGCCTAACCACATTAGAACCTCTAGACTATAGATTTCCCTGTAAAAATAATTTCTTTTGCTTTTTTCAACAATAGAAATCACAAGAATCTTCATCTATTCTGTTTTCTGTTGTGTTTATGTACTAATCTGGTTGTTAATAAATATTTGCTTTCAATCGAGCATTAAGACATTCTGCGGTGTCTATCTAGCTATATATATTTGTCAGTTGCATGCCCTGTTTGAGGAAGAAAACAAATTCCCATTTAATGAGTTGAGACTCGCACCTTACCTCCAACCTGTTACCAATATGTCTAAGGAATGACTCTTGTTACCAAGGGCTCCCCATCACTTTTCCCGTTTTCATCCATTTGAGAAAAGGAGAACTTGTGCATAATCCTGAAGCCCATTGTGGCCTACTTAGTGGGAAAGGGAACATGCCTTTCCGACTGGTCGTGCCTTTGTATGTGGGTCAGCTTCATTCAAATTCTCTTTCATTCTGGCTCTGCTTCCGACACTGTGGCCCATCATTAGCTGTAATATAGGTCACCCCAGGCTTTGTGAGGCTCCAGCCCCATTTACATTCTTGATTCTGCCGTAGCAGTCGTGGAGTGACTGTAGGTAAGGAGGTGGGAAGCTAAGGGAGGAAGGTGGCATCAGAATTAAAGGGGAAGCTTTTATCACTTTTGATGAAAGGATGGGGTCAGCCTCAATACATGCTTAAAAGGATCAGGGTGTTTCCCCAGTGGTGGGAAGATGAAACTCTTAAAGATATACAGTAGGTACCTTGCCTTTTCTTCAGGGTGGAAGAAAGCGAAATAACAGATGAGGAATTCACTTAAACCTGCATCGGGACTTGCTGTTCTGTGATGTGTTGAGGGAGATAGCTATACAAGACAGACATCATTAGATTCAGTTATATTCAATGAAATACAAAACAACTAAGAATGAAGACCTGTAGTTGTGCCTCTGTTTGCAATTCATAAAGTTTTGTAAAGGCAATGGCCACTCGACTTTTACATTCACTTCAGCTCAGTAGCCTTTAGTTGAGTTTTTAATGGCACATTCTGAATGTGTACTTGCCCCACACGCCCCCACATGTAAACACAAACGTATTCAACAGTATTCGGAGAAAACTAAACCGAGGGCTTTGACAATGACCTACAAATGAATGAAGTTATTCTGGTGTTGGTTTTTTCCTTCATGCTACGACAACAATATGAATGACACAGTTGAAGTGCTGGCTATTATGTGTAAGACTGATTTGTCACGTCATGATGTGGAATGTGTGAATCAAAGGCAAGATGAAAAAAACAAAAACAAAAACACATTTCTTTGTTAAGTTGGGGGTATAATGTGGTTTACATATTAATTAATAATGAGTTTAACCTTATTTGTACTTTGTATTATAAACCTGTGAAGTACTTGTGTTGCCTCAACTTATCTGAACTTTAGTTTTTCAGTTTTTCTCAAACTTTGATCATTTCTCTACCTTTACAACAAGGTGGCGGCCTTGTGTAGACCTAATGAACTTCTTAATATTCATTGAGTCATTAGTGACCTTTTTACACTTAGGGTTATGTAAAAAGGACATGTATATGGTATATATAGACGTTTATAACAGAAGAACTGTTGGATGAGAGAGGTTAAAAACTAGTTTATTTAACCTCTTAACAACCACCAGGTTAATTGTTACAGGATCAGGTCTTAGGGTTTAGTTTTACCAGGATGCTAAAAAAAAGAGAAACTTTAGAAGCTAAAAAGAAATCTGAAAAATGACATTTTGTTATTTCAGAATATGCATTCCTTTTGGATGTTCCAAATAGTTGACAATTTTATAGTAGTAGACATTAACCGAAACCAGGAGGTCAGTAGATGTTTAGGTTAGCATTACATATATACATCAGCTTGTTTTTAAGTTGTATCTTCAGACTTAAAGGTCATAGCACAAAAAATGCATCAAGGTTGTAACTTGAAATCACAGCTCCAAAGGCCTCTCCACCACAGCAGCAGATCCACCCTCTGTGTTTAGTATGCAAAGGAAATAGAGCCTATTGACAGTTTTTTTCCCCTCCTTGGCAAATTACATGTTTCCACCTTAATTGTTATTGGAGATGTTATCACTAAGCGGATGCAGCCCTTGCTTCTGAACCTGCTAAAGCCTGACAGTGGTGTGAAGGGGGAATAGGAGGGGAGTTATGCAAAATACCGCCTATGTATAATTAATGCCCCCACCCCCTCCTTCCCCCTTTCTCCCCCTACATATATTATCACACACTATCCTCTTTAGGATGGACAGCTGGCGCCAGGGTGTCTTTTTGACCTCTAAGGGCTGCAGTGTTAAACTGAGATACTGAAGGTGAAGTGAGAATGGGAATTGGTAAAGGGCAGACACTGTAGGGAAGAAAAGTGCGCTCACAGATGCACAGAAATACAGGAGCTCTAATAAAACAGGGAGATATTTTGCAATTGAGAAAAATACATTTTAAGGAAACAGAAAAATCAGTGGTTGTCCGGCAGTTGTGCCGATTTTTTTTTTCCCCATTTGGTGGCCAGTTGCAAGTAGCTGCATTGACCAACTGGTCATCCAGGTGTTGAGTGTCCAAACCCTCAACCTCTAGGCAACCACTTTTAATTGCAAGGCAGTTGCACAGGTCACCAGTCCTGATCCATTTTGGACTGACTACAATTACTTTCAGACTGATTGGAAAAGGTTTGGAAATAATTTCTGTCTAATTTATAGACACAACCAGATTGCCAACATGTTTTTTTCAGTCTGAGCACAACTCGTCTGCAATGCTACTCATCGCAATGGGAGACATGTCTCAGTTGGCTGGATTCTGGTAATATTCCTATATCACAGCTCTTACATATTTGGATCTCTGGATTTAGTTTTATAATCTATGAGGTTCTGGCTGGCTTCTGAATATAAGCAGTTAATGTGAATATCTGTGTATGTATGTAACAGTTTTGCTATTTTTGCTAATTTATCACATGCAGTTGTCATATTGTCACAAACTGATTGCATGCAGTTGCTAACTTTAAGTTGTTTTGATTTTCAATACACACATTTGCAATACTCTCCATCAACTATTTTGCACAGTGTGAGTATATTATCAAGATTATCAAGTTGTCATAACTCTTCTTCCTTTTAAGCTAAATTTCTTTTAACTGGCTGTTCCTTGTAATCAGAAGCCAGAGCTGCCTATGTATGTGATGAACATATTGGAGATATCGGCTCTCACAGATTCAAACATAAAAAAAACATAAAGAAACAGCTCAAATCAGAGCCATCTGAAACCTGAATTTTTACTCTACAGTAAGTTTACATCTTCTAATGACTTGTTTTCTCTGTTCGTCAGCCCACTAAATACACTCTTACTCTAAATACACACACACACACACACACACACACACACACACACACACACACAAAACAGATTCTCGATTTCAGAATAATAAAAGCTAGTTTTAGAGATTTTTGCATAATCTGTCAGCATTTTCTGAAAATTAATCTATTCAGTGAAACATTTCAGCACTAAAGATTCACTGACTGTCAAGTGTTGCACAGTGCTGTTTACTACCATTAACTATGTAGTATGAGTGAAAAAGATGACGCATTTGTTGAGCTTCATCAAATTTGGTAAAGGCGCAGCCGAATATATTTTTTGGACGATGTTACTGCCTCATTGTTTTAGGGCTCTTATTTATTTCATTATCTTCAAAATGTTCTTTAGTTTTAAATAAAGAATTTTCACACTAACAGATTAAAAAGGAGAAAAATGAATTGACTTATATGTATGCACTTTATTTACACAGCTATTCATCCAGAAATCTGTTATTGGCAGCAAAAAAAAAAAGTTTTGGATCCTTGTGTTATCTCTGTGTAAATGAAGTATTTTTTCCTATTGCACCTATTGTACCCAAACAACTTAACCCTCCCACCACAACCAAGTTAGCAGTTAACTTGAACATTGCACATTGCAAGTAAGCTTCTGAATAGCATCACTGCGGTGAATTCCTCTCCTCGGTTTCCTTGCGTGGACATTTGCTGGTTCAGAAGAACTCGAATGCAGAGCACACACTTGCAAGTACTCGGCTGACTTTTGCATGCCCTCGTCAGTTTACTTACTGTACTCCCTATCTCTCCATTAATTGATCTAAACAGCCTCAGATTATCTCGGCTCCTATGCAAAGAAGCCAGAGTCACTGCCAGCTCTTTCAAGATAGCAGAAGGCGAGACAGACAGAACTTTGGAAGAATCTCCTCCTGTGCCTTAATTCCTGACGGGAATCACGTTAACCCTCCTCCCAACCCCAACCCCAAACACTCCCCATTCTTATCTCCAACCTGAGCCTCTTTTGATGTCCCAACTCTAATCAACTCGTCCAAGGCGACGGATGTGCGGCTGACATGGGACAATCATCAGAATCTAAATCGTTACATCTCCCCTGACATTACTGTGGCATTTTTGTCATGGCAGAGGTAAGGAGAGCGAGGATCAGTTCACGGGGACCATAATTCTTTCCGTCAGGTGGTGGTGAAGGGGGCTGGTGGTGCGGGTGGCATATTCATATTAGTGTGGAATTAGGCCCTTTTTTGATGTGCAGGAAATCCAGTGTTGGTTAGAAGAGCAGCGGAGTCCACACGTGTCCTTATCAGGGATGGCTGAGGCCCTATTCATACAGCCTGCTATCAGCATAATTCTTTTTGACATTTCAGATAAGCATCTTAACAGAAAGCTCCCAACTACAGAGATGGGAGAAGTTGTCAAATAATGAAGGAATCCTACATGTTTACTACTAAAATATCAGCCTTTTAAATAGGTGTCTGGATTTGACTGCTATCGGGCAATCTGTGAACCCTCGTCCTACCGCTTCCTCTATCTCTGCAAGGAACACGGGTTAGGAGTGTGCGCCCGTGTGTTTCTGCTCACGATTTACATCAACACACGCAGTTCGCACCGTATCGAAACATGCCATAACACCACACACTAATCCCAGCCTCTTCTAATCTGCTGAAATCTCTCGGAGAATTATCTGAGGACGCCGGTTCATTTGCAAATATGTTTAGGAAACAGAGGAAAACATTGCTGTGACCGTCCTGTTTCAAAATGTCTACTGTAACCTCTGTCGGTTGGACTGATTAGGCGTTGACTGCTCGTTGTGTTTGTGTTTACCTAACACAAACAAATTATCCTTGGGTTTATGGATCAGCCTGTAATCACTGGTCAGCAAGGACAAAGGCTTCATGCTTCTTTTTATTTCCAGAGCAAGTTACTAAACTGACGTTTATGGTATGCAGACTTTGAACAATGATATGCTATTCACTGGTTCTTTACAGCTGCATGTGAGACATTTATAATATTGAAAATCTATGAAGTTAAGCTGAAGTGGAGCAAAAACGACTGCACTGTTTTTGTGCAGATCCCTCCTTTTGATCCTTGGATACACGGCATATTTAATGTGCAATTAACAAAATAAATGGTTATTTCTAGATTATTTTATTTCATATAGGAACCTTTTTTTAATTTTTTGAAAGGCATACATTTACACATTTCATTGCAAAGGAAATTATTAGATCAAGATAAATTAAAACTTTGAACAAATTGAATGAAACTTACAGTATGAATCATGGATTATGTGGAACAAGACTTTGAATGTGAATACGTGGAATGAATACTGAAACATATTAATAATGATAAATATATTGATGTCTGTGAATACCAAATAAAACTGATTCATGGCTTCTGACAAGCAAAGAAATAGCCTAGCATCAGCTTCAACATTCCAATGTATGTTTTACGTGGAAAATTCAAATTTTCCTAATGTTAATACTGGTAATACTTCTAATTACATGAACATTTTGAAACATATAATACTAATACTAATACTCAGATCTTGACTGGTAGGTTATCCTGAGCATCTTGGAGAGCTTGGATGCAATACTTAACAAACAGCAATACATCTTACTGTTACTGTTACAGAGAAGTCCAGGTTGCAGGCTCAAACTAAAACTTGAATTTAGTTTGTTTTTTGCCAAAGTTCTTTTTTTTAAATTTGAAACAAGTTTTTGACACATTTCTAAAACAAATGTGTTTTCTTGTTTTTGTCACAGGTGCTCTAATGAATTTGGTAGAGCACCTAGAGCACAGTCTCAGTCTCTACTCCCATCTTTATATTATCCCAGACTGTCTCCATGTTACTGAGATCGGAACTCTGTGTTTTATGCAGGAACGATCAGATGTCTGCGTGACAGAAATCTTCACATCTAAAGCTTATGCACAGCCGGTTTAATGCATTCATCAAACCCCTTCCCTGAAAAACCATGGCTATATGCTTGTCTTCTTGTTTTTGCATGCACTGAAGGGGGTAAAGGAACGTGTTTACATGCAACTCCCTCTGTTCTTCTGTTCTCGCAGATCTGAAATTGTCGTCTCCATGTACAATCGTGTAATTGCTGCAAACGCTGAGCACTCACTGTTGTAGCTGCTTATGTTTCGACTGTAAGATTACACTTGAATTAAACTATGTTAGTTCACTTTAACTTTATAACCCCCCCTCCCCCCGGTGAAGAGGAAGTGATGTGTTTCACATGTGTGTTTAAATATCATATTCATAGGAAAAAACCCCAAACAATAAATAAAGAAATGGTCAGACTGACACATTCAAGAGGCCTGATTAGCATTCTCTGTAGAGCACAAACAGGACTGAAGAAACAAACAATATAACAGCAATGTAAAGTGTATTTATTCTGCTCAGCCACGGACTAAAGGAAACAGAAGAGTGACAGAAGGAGAATGTCACTAATAGAAGCAAAATAATCAACAGCAGCGCTTGAAGAAAGCCATCACACATGCATGTTCATATGTTAGAGGGCTGTGGCCAGTCAGCCACATAATAGAACAATCACCCTGTCACTCATCCTCTGCTATTCTTGCTACTAAAAATAAAAAAATAAATAAAAAAAATCTTGTGCTTTATCCTCTTTTGTCCTTTTTTCCCTTTTCCTGTCATTTTTTTCTCTCTGTTCTGTCTCGCTCTTTTCCTCGTTCCTCTCTCAGATCTGTCCTTGGTCACTGTCACCCATTATTCATTCATCATGATGCATTGTAAGTCTTTGGCAACCAACTATTTTAATGCATCTTCCTTGTTCCCGGCCACATTTGTGTCTTGTGAACACCTGGATGAAAAGGATTGGCGTCGATACGTCAGGATAAATGACGCGCTTGCGATGAAACGCATCAACAGTGGTAACTACTAAAGTTACACGTTCTCATCGTTACCAGTGAGGAGTACTTGGTGAGGGCTAGTTCTTTTAGGTTCAGCAGCTTACAAAATGGTGTATCGGTCAGGATACAGGAAGGAGGACAAGAGGCTTCCACTTTGCTGGATTGTCACCGCCAGCTGTTTTATTGCCACCTAGATGCTCAGTGTTGACAGCAGTTTCCAGTCATGAACTTAACACTTGGAGCATCACTGTGAAGGATGGCAACCATGAACACAGCATACGTGTAGAGGTAAAACAGAACTAACACGGAAAGACCATCTCCCCTTCTGGAGTAGCAGCGCGGTACCCCAAACTTCTGCCTATGTCATTTCCCGCAACTCCACCCCACACAATATTGCAGAACATAGACATAAAATCTCAGAGCCTTTTATACAAGTGCTATAGCGTGAACCAACATGCAGGTTTGTCAAAGTTTTTTTTACAACATTTTTTAGTTTAATTGTTGAGTGAAAACATTGTGATGAAAAGTATTTTCCCTTTAACTCTTGTCATGGAAAAAAAGTCTTGTGTTTTTTATGAGTTATATTTAAAAAAAAAAAAAAAAACGTCTGGGAAACATAAAAACACCCCGACTGATGTTAAATCATCCAATCATCTCATAACAACAAACAACCAAACAAACAAACAAAAAAAACCCTCCCTTCTTTTTTAGGCATTCCTTAAAAAAAAAAATATAAGTATGCCTCCCAATTCAATGGTCGCATATTTTCAATCATTATTAGAATGCTGGCAGCTCAAGGCTCGCAGGCTTTAACCTCTGCTGTGTTTGGTGTGTGATAAAAGGCGAAAGCACTATCAATCTTTATTGTCTGGCCCACACGCTGTAATTGCATTCAATAGTCCACTGATTCTCTTGTCTGCGCTAATGTCGTGGAGCAGAGAGGAGCCAGATGCTCTGACTGCATTACACTCACACTCTCACACACAAACGCACACAGATAGACACACAGGTGTGCTGACACACAGTTTAAGTGTTTATACTGGGGGAAAACACACCTATGTAAAGATGCCTATCGTGGAAAATGCAACAGAAATATATGCAGGCATCTTGGAGCATCACTTGGCCTTGGCTGATAAATTCTTCACAACATAGAATGAGCAGATGTGCAACCAAAGTCTGGACTGAAGAGGACTTGTGAGCTGGTCAGATTGTTTATGTATATATGAATGCACAGTATGTGTATTTGTGCTGGTCTTCTCTGAAGTGGGTGATATTCAAATTTAAGCGAGCTGAAGGAGGGAAAAGAAACGGGGGGGGGGGGGGGGGGGGGGGGGGGGGAGACGAGCTGGAGGAGTGCCAAACACTCAACTGGATCCCAGTAAATAGTAAAGAGGCTGATGGAAGAAAAGAGGGTGGAGGAAACTGAAGACAGACAGCATGAGGGAGGTGGCAGGAGACAGTGTGTGTGTGTGTGTGTGTGTGTGTGTGTGTGTGTGTATATACATGCCATCGTAGGAGTTGTTTGAATAGCCTCTTGTAATACTTCATCCAAACTCTAATGAAATCCAACTGCTGCCTTTTCTTTTGTTATTCTACATAAGCCTTTGGAGTTTATCGGAGTATGAAGTGTGTTCGTGAGCTTTGTTTGTGTAAATGTCTACGTGAGTGTGTGCGAGCGGTTTGATTCCATATTACCCATCCTCAGTGAGCACCTGCAAGTCAGATGGCAGCATATATTGCAGAGTCTCACACCTTGGGCAGCCTCGATAAGATAGACACGCCGGGCTCCAGGTAATAGATTTGGGCTTGTTGTCATATCCACACAGAGCGTGCAAAGCCTGCAACCCCGAGGATCAAGCCAGATGAAGAGTTGGCCTTTGATATTGGTTATTCCAATACCCCTTCTACATTATTTTTGTTGATCTCACACTCACTCTCCTCACACACGTACACATATAGCAGCTTTAATTTGAAGTTAAATGCACTTTATATGACCTGAGCTTCTTAGTTTAGCAAATAGCACACATAATGTATAGTTTATCTATCTCCTTTCTATGCCGTGGAAATCTATGGCATCAAGGGAATTGCCCCCTGGTGGCTTTTAGGAATAATGCAAGTTTAAGACACTTTCACATTGGCTTTAACTTCAAAAACATGTGCAGTTTAAGGTAAAGGTATTAATTTAGGCTGTACTGACACCAGGCATGAACAACTGAACCCTTAACTCACATTTACTCATTTGGGCCTGCTATGTGTGCTTCAGATTGTCTCAGCATCTCAACTCTTTGTCCTCTCACACACTCTTTCACATACAAGCACTTGTTTACTTCACTACAATGTTTTTTTCCCCCACTGCTTTACAGAGACAGCTTTTGTTGACCAGGCACTGGAGTTCTGTGTTTGGGTCTGCCAGCCGCACTGGAGTTCAGCTGAACTACACTCCTTTAAGTGGACATTTTAGAGATCATGCCCTAGCATGTTATATAGCAATAACACTAGTCAAATGACTTTGGAGCACAAACTCTGTCCTGTTGGGTTTCCAGTGTGGTGATCAGTTTGGATTTGTGTGAGAGGTTTCGTTGCTCTCGAGGTTTGAACATTTTTGCTAATGAATGCTTTCACTGATCCTGTTTTTGCTGTAGTTTTAAGTGGGCCAAGGCTAACATGCGAACTGCCATCAAATCCCTGATGAATTGGATGTAACCAAGGCTTGGGTCTGTCCTCCAACCAACAGTCATACAGCCGTAAATTAGAGGGTGATTACACTTTGCCTGGCAAGGCGAAGAGTCTTGGCACAGATGGGCCAGTTTTAGTGTAATATCACGGCCACACGGTGCTGCGTCCACTCTTTATAATGCTGTTTACTGCTGCAGCTTCTCTCTGTGGCTGTTTTTCCTTGCATATATTTGCATGTTACACAGATGCACTCAGAGCCAGTGGGGCATGCAGCGTGCACACTACATACAGTAATACATTGCTGAATATCAAAGGAAATTACCCTTCACCTCGGTGCATGGATCTTAGCGAGTTCCTTAACCAGAGGAATGGGCTTTGAACCAGGCAGATCCCCCCAGGGCCCGTATCCCGGCCCCTCCCCAGAACGCAGCGCCGGATAAGGGCCGTAATTCCCACTTTTAGGTTTCCATTAATCTGATCCTGACACAGGGGAGACGGGCTGCTTTGCATATCGCCTTCCCAAGATGGAGGGCTATTTACATGATCGCCTCCAGATTGAATATGATCAGTAGCCCGCCTCCTCTGCGGTCCTCTGCAGCTGAGACAGGAAGAAATGCAGATATATTTTTCTCTCTCTTTTTTTTTTCCAGCAGGTATTTGCTGCATTATCATGAATGAAATATTATTCACTCAGGTATATTCGCTATAGTGTTTTCGATACGTCTCAAGTTAGGCTTGATGGATACGTGTTGCAGATATTACAGCTCTGTGCTTGGTTCCCTTGACGAAGGCCAAATTTCTTTTATGAATGTGACAGCAGAGATGGATAGATCGACCCATTTATCACCGCTCACTGATAGTGCTAATGTGAAGAGAGCACCCCCACCCCCCACCACAACCCCGTCTCAACAAATGTGAGGAACACCAGTGAACAGTGCTCCATTTGAAACCATGAAGGCAAACCCCCATGTAAATGTATCTGTAATGAACGGCGCGTACAGGAGGTGCATTATTCTCTTTCTGCTACATTTATTTCTGAATATCAAATGAATATGATAAATGTGGAGCGAGGGGGCGGCGGCGGCGGGGGGAGGCAAAGTAAGCCGAGGATATGAGATGAGTGATATTGTTATTACACCACCGACGATGAGCTGCAGAAGTTGAGACGGTGCATAGCGTAGGGGGTGAGAACACACACACGCGCGCGCGCACCACCTCACATCCTCTCTCGCGCTCCTTCCCATGCAAACATGTCGCTTCCTTGTCCGTCCGTCATTATCCATCCCTTGAACTACTTTTCTTTCTTTCTTCTTTTCAACACATCAAACAGAGACACAATTCCACACTCATCCGATTCCCGGTTGTGAGCTGATACGCAGCGAGACAACAACAAGGGGATGTGGGGGGGGGATAGAATATCACTGCTGTTTAGTGTGATGAAAGAGCAAATCCGTGCCATGTGGTGCCACTGAAATGCTAGTGAGAAGGCTGACCGAATGTGCACGCTCCTGTCTTGTACTTCAAAGTGTTACCACTCCTGGTAGGACACTAGTGGGTGGCTGTAATCAAACTGAACGTGCAGCTGTTTTTTTATTTTTATGTTTTGTTTTGTTTGAGACAGTTGGAGCATTTTTTTTTCTTTACAACTTTATTTCAGTTTCATTTCAAGTGGACATCATACAGTGTGTGAATTGCTTAAGAATTGCTGCTAATTGTCACTTCTGCGCACACTTCATGTAAACAGTGTGATAGAGAGCTGTCATGTGTCCTTGCCCACTTCAGGCTGTTTCCGGAGCAGGGAAAACATTCCAGCTTCCCCCCTAAGTGCATTTCATGCTTTTAATTGACACCATTGCATGTTAATTCCAAGCATGTCACGCATATGTCACACCAGTAAGCCGCCAGTGTCCGACCTCATGTAATGTCGAATTACATTCCTGCTGCTCATCGGCGTGACAATAGATAAGCTTCTCCTAGGCAACGCAGTTCATGTGGTCCTGCGTGGCTGAGGTGCTACCTTTTTTGTTTCCTGCTTGCCGTCCTCTTTACTTAGGAGGTGGCCATGGAGCTTGCCGTGGATTTTTGTTGTTTTTAAATCCTTTTCTCTCAGTCTTGTGTTCAAGCTATTATTAAAATTGCCGTTATTCAATAGGAACTTGATGTAGGGACCTCGAGATACACCTGCCAAGGCAAACTCTTGTAACTATACAAGCATTCTGTCTTTAAGAAGAAAAAGTAGCTCGACACCCTTAACAGATTTGTACTGTTAAACAAAAATATTCACATCTGTTCTCTACCTTTTGAAGGCAGGTAAAGGAGGCTAGTTGTACATGGGCCCTTGATGGGAAAGCTACAAGCAGTATACATGTCATGGATGACTTTGATTCTGTCTTGGTCCAAATTGGTGCTATTCAGCAAGTTCTTTCATTGGCCAGAAGGTATGATTAACCAGTGTGAAAAGGGCACTTTGGTTCAAGAGACCTGCGTAACAGTTCACATGGCACAAAACAGAGCCATCAGACTGATCTTAACATCAGTTTTCTGTTTTAGCACATAATGTTTGATGTAGCCAGTTCTGGTGTCAGTATATTACTGAAAGTGACAGAAAGTGTTTATTATTTATGCAACTTGATTAGTTATTCACTTTACCTCTTGTTTCATTTTCAGCTTTAGCCAATACACTTAAAAATACTGGCATTGGCCAGTGGTACCCCTCAGTGTCCTATTAAATGCGGCTTGGTATCAAAACTTACATCACCTTGTTCTCAAGTTATCACATTCACAAAATTTTCAGAAAAGTTGACCTTTGACCTTGAGTTTGAGATCACTGAGATTCAAAGTCCAAGATTTTTAATAGATACGGCTATGGTATCAATTTGAAACTGTGTGTTCTCGAGTTCTCAGAAGGTAAAGCAGGTCATCTGCTGGTCGGAAGGTTGGTGGTTCAATTACTGGCTTCCCGAGTCTCCATGCCAATTATCCTTGGGCAAGATACTAACCCCAAGTTGCTCTCCAATGCATCCATCAGAGTATGAATGTGTGTTGTGTGAATGTTAGTTAGAAAGCGCTAATAAGCAAAGGAAAAAAAGTGCTTGCGTGAATGTGGCATGTTGTATAAAGCGCTTTGAGTGCTCTGGAAGAGTAGAAAAGCGCTATATAAGAATCAGTTTACCAAATCTTTATTTAGGTTAGTGTTAACAAAGCTTACATAAGTTTAAGTTGGTTTAAGTTAGAATTTTATAAACCAGGGTGATTTTTATACTTCTATAAAAATAAATAAAAAGGTAAAAAAATCTAAAAATCTTATAAAATCATGCATTTAATGCATCTGGAGTGCAGAATGACTCAAAATCCCTGAAATGTATCTGTCAACGCATTTCGGGCAGTTTGTCCAAGTAGAGTTACCTTCACACATGCGCAAATGGGCAGTTGATCTGGTAGTGACGGGCAGCTGAAGCAATGAACTCAATTTGGAAGATGAGATGACATTTGCCCTCTTGATGTGAAATTTGAGTATTAAAAGAATAACAAGACGGAACAGTCGACTGACATAAAGTATTATGCACATTGTGCAAGAAGGAATTTTCTTTTTACCGAAGCACTTCCAGCTTAAAATATCACATTGACGCGAAGCATACGTTAGTCGGGGATGTTGCTAGGACTTTGGCTAATGTGTCACCCAGCTTGCGACAAACCACTCACGGAGCATCGGGGACTCAGTAAGTCTACCTCGGACATATTGACTGACACAATTGCCAAGTGGATTGCAACAAACTGCAGACCTATTAATATCGTTGAGAACATGCGCTTTACATAGCTTTGGTTCCTTGTTTCAAGGACTTGAAGTGCCTCCCCAAGAGTGACAGAGAGAGTGGATAAATGTTTTTTGTTAACATGAATGGGCAAGATGTTCAATAAACACTTTAAGTGCGTATATTTCTCCTTTTTTCTCGAGTCTATTTGCTCATGCAAAATGAAATGCGATTAATACAGAATAAAAATGAATTATATTTAATCGTGATTAATCAAAATTAATCCACAGTAGTAACCCTGTGATGAATCAGATTAAACATTTTAATTGTTTGACAGCACTAATATATATTAGTGAATACTTACCTATTAGTATATAGGGTTTTTTTTTAAGTTTTATTTTTTAAGTTTTATTTGACAGGAGAGAACCTGTGCTTAAAGATTAAAGAAAACTATTCAAATTCTCTTTGAATTTAAGCATGCATTCTTTGTGTTTATTCTGCATTTATTTCATTATATTGCATAAATGTCAGTTACAAGCTTAACCTCCTAGGATCTGGCGTCCACATATGTGGACATCACATTTTGGGTTATTTAGACCAAAATACTAAATCTTGCTCTACAAGGGCCTGATATCCACTTACGAGGACACTATACTGCTACTCTTCTATCGAAGTTTTAAATGAATATCCTCATATGTGGCTCTCATTTTTCTTAGAAACAAAAATTAGGTAAACAAAAAAAATCTGGTAATTCTTTGTTTTTACATTCATCAGGTCCCAATCAGACCAAATATCAAAGAGAAATTAATAATGCATGCCACGGAAGAGTTCGGGTCTTAGGAGGTTAAATATAAAGTTGAAAAGTTGAAAAGTAATTGCAACCAGGCTATTGATCAAGTAATTGCGATTAATCGCGATTAATTACAGACAATTGTGAGATTAATTAGTTAATTTTTTTAATCTATTGACAGCACTAGTTCATGATAATATATATTTGCATATGTAAAACTCAAAGATAGACTAGAAGGTGAAATATATTCACAAAATTCATAAATTCTTTAAAAAATGTTTTGCGATGCAATGCTGCTCATCATTTGAACTTATCACTAATATGGTACCTTGTTTTCTTCATGATCTAAATACATAACTGGTGAAGTTCATATTCAGAAGTATATTTTCTAGTTTTGTTTATTTTCTTTACGTACTTCATTTCTTTCAGTGTTATACATCTGCAGACCGAAGTTGCAATTTATAGACATACCCTACTGGCTGCCCCTCCCTGAGCCTGGTTCTGTCAGAGGTTTCTTCCTATTAAGAGGGAGTTTTTCCTCTCCACTGTCACCAAGTGCTTGTTCATCTGATTGCTGGGGTTTTCTCTTTATTATAGTAATGTTTTTATAATATAAACCTAACAATATGAAGCACCTTGGGGCAACTGGTATTTGGCACGATAGAAATAAAACAGACCTTGCCTATGGAGGTTAGTAGCTCAGCACTTTTACTTTCAGCTTAGGTAATACCACCACCTGCTATCAGGGTGCTGTTTTCATCTCACTGTTACCACACCACGGTGAATCAAGACAAATTCAAAATTGCAAAATGTGCTACATGAGCTGTGAAAGCAGGTGCCTGGCTTTGACGCCTTATGGCCTACATGCCTCACACTGCTGTATCCGGTCGAAAGAGCGATAGCACAGTCCCAAGAATAGCGCCAAATAATTCATAGTAAGGTATGACAAGCTCTGTTAAAAAATGGGACTGTGTCTGGGTCCATTGCTGCAGGCCGTGAGGTGGGATCAGATCAAAGGATGTAAACCTCTTATTGAAGACTGACTCTGTGACATGTGCACAGTGCATGCTGTAAAATCCAATTTCCAAATGTGTGAAGCAACACTGATGGGTCTTTATGTATTTTATCAGCACATTAAAAACCTTTCAGTTGAACTAGTTTCTCCTAAGAAAAAAAACTGTGCCAAACAAAGAAGTACTGAGCAGGAGCTATTGCTAGGCAGGTGATCAGGGAGGGTCTGTGGAAATGTAGAGAGACTATTAGTGAAAGTGGATGGCAGGGAGCTGTGAGAACTGGCGTGTGTGGTGTGAATCTCTTACTTGAGGTCTGGGGACGAGTACTTGAGAGGGAGAGGACTGTCAGTGGGCAGGCTGTAAGCCAGAGGAAACTAGGAGGTTGCGATGGAGAGTGGGCAGACAGGCTGGTATCCAAAGCGAGGTATTTACCACAGTGAGGCAGCTGGCTGTGAGGACAAGGAGAGTTTAATCCAGGGGACCAGGTAAGCAATTAGAGCAGGTGAATTTGCCGGTGGTGCACAGGCAGGAGCCAAATAGGATATGGGAAACAGAAATTACTGAGAAGTGAGGACAAAATGCAGGAAACAACATGAAAGCCAGTTTCACCACTGAAGTGACTAGAATGAACTGGCTGAGAATCTTAGTCACAGCTGGTCTTAAATACGCAGCCTTCATTGAGATTTGATTATCAGGTGTGCAGAGAGCAATCTGGGATGAGCAGCTCTACCCAAGGCCAGGAACCAGACAGAAACTGCCCACCAATCCACCTGTAGAGGAAATCAGACGGAAAACACGCAACCTGTGTGAACCCTGACAGACCCTACCTGAAACTGGACTTATGAGGCAATATGTGAGAAGATCAAACACAATATGCACTATGAATGAGATTTCATGAGGGTTCCCTTGCTAAGGTATCAGGAGCATGCAGCTCACCCAGCATATAGATTATGAGTAAAAATGTTTTCCCTGATGGAGACCAAATCACAGCTTAAAGAGAGTGACCACGGGACACAAACTTGACTCTATGTGAATGCTTTAATTGACTTGACTCTATGTGAATTAAATTAGCGAATGTAATCATAAACATATCAAATAATTATTTATTACAGTGCTGCATATGATTTGTCCAAGTGGTGTCTAGTGGAAACCATAGGTGGTATAAAAAGTGGACATAGCTGCTGTGATGTCACTCATTGGTTAATGAAGTCCTATTTTGATAGGCATTTTTGTCCTAGCCATCTTGTAATAAGCAACTGTGAAACCAGACCCTGATTGGCTAATGACTTGTAAATCACAAGCCATTAGCTAATAATTATATCCTGCATAATCGTCCCTTCTGACAATTAGAATCAGCAAAATTACAATATAGCTTAATTTTTATTTTTATTAGGTGTAATCCGAAACGAGTGACTGAACCAAAACCGATCTGTAAAGTTTCTTTTATTTTTTTACAGAGGTCAGGGCAGAGAGGTGTTTTCCCATAGGCTTCTATGGCAGTGCAAGTGGGACTCAAAGACTAGGACTAGGATTCAAAGATGAGGACAACAAAGACACTAATCTGCTGGCTTCATAATGAGACCTCAAAAACCAGTGGGTGATGTAATGGTAGCTATGTCCATCTTTTATACTGCCAATGGAAGAAAATGAGCTTAGACAGATATAGCAATTCTAAAAGAGACAGAGTAAATAAACTTAAATCACTGAAAAATTCAAGATACCACAAATAAGGAGGCCAAAGGTCAGGTTAGTCTAACCCAACATTATATTAATCTGTGACAAATCGTGTTAGAGTGCAAGTTTTAATAAAGACAGAAGCCTGTTCCCTCTTGTTTTTGTGCCCTCCTCTCCTTCTTGTTGACACTGCTGCAATCTATCAAATAGTGAGGGTGTTTGCGGGTTTGTGGCAGCACAATATAAAGGCTCGACGGCCAAATGGAGCACGAATCATCAGGCGTTGACATTATCAAGAAATTATGCTGTGCACAAATCATGCACTTTATTTAAGCAGGTGATTTAGAAGCTTGTTTACTGCTTTGCCATACACAGCTTCAAGCATTGTGCCTGAGCACTGGTGCCCTGAAACTTTAGATTAACTTCACACACACGCATACGCACACACACACACACACACACACACACACACACACACACACACACACACACACACACACAAAATCTCTTTCTTTCTCCCACCCGCCCACACACAGCTCACTTTTAGCCCTCAGGCACTGCATTTGAGAGTTTCATTTACTTGATTAAATCATATTTGCATATGGAAATTGTTTGAAAATGATATTAATTTGTTATATTCAAAGGAGAATTACTTTCTCATATTAAAGCTAAATCAGACAAAGGCTGTGAGAGTGACAGGTGATGATATTGAACTTTGTTCAGTTGGGGCTTGCTGGAAAAACACACACACACATGCACACACACGAATTGTACAAAATGTTTCCTAAATCAGTGGACACATTGTCTCAGGTGTGTACATGGATCCAAATCTCCATCCAAATCCACTTCCTCCATTTCAGCGAAGATGAAAGTCATTCTCTCGGCAGGATTTTCCTCCACCTCGTGTGCTGTGTCCAGGTGTGTGTGACTGATGTAGTTCCACGAGACGTCACAGAGGGACGGATCTCCTCCTGAGCCAACTTAACTTATCAGGAACACGGACCAAGAAAAAAAATCAGGCTAATTAATTAAGAACAGTATTAGAAGTAATGGGATATTATAATATAAATTGCTACATTCTGGAACCAATTTAATCCAATTACTGGAACCCCTCATGAATATAATACCTCCAAAATCACTCCGTCAGAGTCCAAAGGGAGATGTGTCTGACTACTAAGACTGAAAGAAAAGAAAAAAATCGGCTCCCTTTTAACGGCGAGCACCAACAATGATTTAAATGGTTGAGAGGAACTGTTAATTTGAGTAATAAACCTAATGATGACTTTTTTTTTCTAATTGACATTTCGACCATTTACAACCTGAGTAGGTTTTTGTTTGAGCTCCCTTGTGTTTGATAAAGACGAACGACTGTAAAGGCTGATTGGTGCTTTTTCTCTTAATGGCCCTTACTCAATTTAAATAATGTCTGAAAAGAGACAAAAGACTACAATTCGGCATGAGTAAAAGTGGAGTGCATTTTAGAGGAGTGGGTAAAATTGACATTAAGAATTCCCGCAACTTTAAAGGCACAGACATCATTTCATCAACGATAAATGCACATTACATTAAAAAAACCAAAAAACAATTTGTACATGCTGGGATGATTCACAGTTGGTGGTAAGGTGGAGACTTTATAGATGGAAATAGGTGGCAGAGCACTTGGAAATGTAAATTTCTTGCCATATGTTTGACTGAAGGATTCACATCCTCTGATCCAGCAATAAATACCCTTACTTTTGTAAATATTGGTCAATTTTAAAGCAAAATACACTTCAGCTATTCAAAAACAAAAGCACCCATTATGCTAAGTGAATACCCTCTGTCAGTGTCACATAGTATTAACTGTTTTATCACAGATGCATTAGGTTGTAGGTGGAGTTTTATAGTTAGCAGCTAATTATTTTTATGTTGAGTAATTCATTTCCTGTCTTATATTTCATATGCTCGGATATCTTTAATGTTTGATTTACACTCTCCTTTTTGCTTTACAGTAACTTGAACAGTGTTATAGTGTGATATGTAATGTACGATGCTATCATTACCTATATACAGAATTTTACCATAAATGGCAAAATATAAGGTCACTGATATAAATCTGTTTACATAGGTAAAAACCAGTCTGGGAATAACTGACCGTTTATTTTTATTTATTTGTTTATTTTTGTATAAATAAAATTGAATTTAACATAGAGGTCATCAGCTGGAATGGTTTCCAGTAAACAGCTGAGACTCTCTAAAAGCTAGTGGACTTTAATACTAGTGGCTGTATCAGTGTTGTTGTTAATCAAACAGTCCTATTCAACTGTGGTAATGTTTGAAACTACCATGGCTTTGGAATCTCCATGTGTGGTTCCCAACATAAAGCATTGGGGAAGAGCTCTGATAGCTCCCTATAGAAACACGTAAAGCTAGCTGGAGATACAATGATACAGCTCTGCAACTTTGAGGAATCTAGAAGTAAAAAGTTTAGTTTTTACCTTTTTTTTTTGCTGACCAAATGATGTCAAATATATAAAAGTAAAATAAAGTAATCCAAAAATTTTAATTGCAAGTTGTTAAGACTTCAACATATTGAACTACCGTATTTTTTGGACTATAAGGCACACTTAAAATCCTTTAATTTTCTCAAAAACCGACAGTGCGCCTTATAATCTGGTTATGTATGAATTCTGGTTGTGCTTACTGACCTCAAACAGATTTTATGTGGTACACGGCGCTCATAAATCTGTCAAAATGTACGAGTTTTGTAAGCCACGAAGCCGCATTTGGAGCATTACGGCTACCATAGTCAGGAGCCTCGAGGATTAATATGTACTGTGCTTCAACATAATATTACCGTATTGTGTGTGTATAAGGATTCCAAAATGACACCTGTTAAGAGACATGATTACGAAGCAGATTTCAAACTCAAGGCTGTCAGTCATGCAGTAGAACATGGGAATAGAGCAGCTGCAAAGATGAAGAACTTGATAGATTTGTGGAAGAGGAATGAATTGAAGAAGTTAGTGTATTGTTCTGTGTTTTATGTGCTACAACTAAACAATTTTGAGAGTTATTGTGTATAAGTTGAATAAAGTTTGACTTATCTGACTGTTTTGTTTCACCTAATGTGCCTTATAATCCGGGGTGCCTGATGGTCTGAAAAATACAGTAGTTTAAAACAAAACTTCTTTTCCCACTCTGGTGACAGCAATGCGTCAATGCCTAATAACCACACCACACCCAGTGATTTCAGAGTGCACTGACAGACCTTAGACCACACCTCTGAATCAGAAACATAAGAAAGATTTCCAGGTGCTACAATATTTCCACCTGGTCAGCAGTGACCAACTCAGGGTTATGATTGGGTTATATTTTAGTCACATGCTAAAAAGTCAAATTTTCAGAAACTAGAAGCTTTTTTTTTTCTCTTAATGGTTATAGCATTTGTGTGCTCCAAACAGGTGAAAATTGTATATATAAAAAGAGAACTGAACATTAACCAAACTCTGTCCTTTCGTCTAAACTTAAGACTAGACAGGCCTTCAATAATATGCATGTCATACAGTCAAGATCAAAGTTTTGTTTAAATATTTTCTTTCTTCTCGATACCTGTGTGTATCCCAGTAAGTGACTATAAGCACAACAGGGTCAGATGAAAATATAAATGTAGCACTTAATGTAGTCCAAAGACTGTGAAGAAAGTGATGATTAAAGTTTCCAAAGAAGACATTAAACTCTTTCGGGGGGAAAAACAGTTGCACTTTTAATCAGTCCCAAATTCAGCCATGCCTTAATGCATATTTAATTACATCAATCCCCCCACCCCCTTCTTTCCTGATCAAAGTGAGAGGGAAGATCTTGTTAAACGGAGGCATATGGACGTTAGTCTGAAATATTGAGAAGTATATGAAAGAGGAACCCTGTATTCCCTCGTGGATCCCTCGCACAATCATGCCAAAGAATGGAGCAGAATGAATTGAGGTGCTTGTTGTTGTTGTTGTCGAGAAAATCCCCAGCTCACCAGTAAAGCTATTATCCCATACTACCGAATACAATAAAATTTGAGTCACTTCAGTTTTATTGATACTCTCAAGCAATTTAACAGGTAGTGTTGGTAGTCACAGAGCAACGTCTCATCCCACTTTATTCACATCAACAAACAACAGATAATGCAATAACACACAATGTAATTGTAATGGTAGATGCAGTGAAGAAACACTATACACCAGTGCTGCTTTGGTGGTATTATCATATGCTTAGACATGGTAAATGTCCATATAATTGCTGCTGAAATGCCTTAAGCAGCTTTCTGCTATCTCTTGCAGCTTCTCAGTCCAATAGATTAACTAATCTGTGCCAAAAAGAGTGATGCATTCACATTTAGGCTTGGGTTGTGATTGGCTAATTTAGGTTAAGGGACAAAACTAAATGTCGGAAATAATAAACCAGACTTTAAAACCAATTTCAATGCTGCTTTTTTTCCATTGCGGAGTCCCCCCCCCCCCCCATGAAGCAGTTCTTAAGACAGCATAAAGGGCCAACACATAAAAAACCATTAGCCACTTCTTTAATTGTTCACGCACTGCTATAGAGCACAGAAATCACACCCAGAATCACACAAACATATTTCTTGTAACGGTATGTTTGTATTTTATCACATCCTGATAGATATGTATTATGTTTACATACATCACAATTTTGTTGGTAGAAAAGATAAATAAAATAAAAAATGTTGAAATTAAGAATCATGTATTTTTGCGCTTTGCTGAGTTGCAAAAACAATTAGCCCATAGGTACTTCTACAATTTAAGGCATGACCTTGTGGTGTCAAAAGACCAGGAAAGTATTGACTATCTATGGTCACATGCATATTCGAAATCATCACAGTGGCACTGTAGCTAGCACAGGAGCTAGCTCTGTCACATCCAGTCCTTGTGTTAATTTCACTGACCAATGATTTTCATCAACAGCCATTTTTTTTCCTGATCAAAACAAGACAAAACTAATGAACGAAGGCAAAAAATCTGATGAAATGCATTTCGCCAACAATTAAAAATGAGATGAAAATTTTCTGGAGCAATGAGATCCAAGCAGAAGTAATCCTCTTAGGTTACTTCTAAGGTTAGACGTACATTTGATCTGTGGTGGTGGGGGAGGTGTACAACTAGCTTCCATGCTCCCTGTTTTTTATGAAAAAGCAACAAAATGTTAATTATTTGGAGAAAGCAAAGGGTAGAAATACGGACACATTTCACAACAAGGAAAAAGGGATGCTCTGTAACCGTGTGGAGCAACTTTGACCAGTAAAGTTTTTTTTTAACTTTATATTTTAGCCAGCTGAATCAACTTTAGATTTAGTCTACTATAATCTAATCATATTTGGTTGAATAAAAGAAATTAGATGCTTAAATTATGACAACAACTAAATCAAAATTTTCTGTCAAAATTAACACTGGTGTTGAAGTTTCCTTGGCCAAGATATTAAACCTCCAAACTGCTCCCAGTGCATAATAAGATGTGTGTTTGTGTCTTTAGAATGGGCAGTAAGACAAGTAAGTTAAAAGGTACTATGTAAATACCAGTCCATGTAAGCAGATTTGTAGTAGCGGATATATTTATCCTACACTTGGGGTTAGCAAAGAATGATTTCAGTGTTGCCTTTCTCTATGTGGCATGACAAGCCTGCATATTTCCACAAATTGTCATTTTTCCTAATGGCTGTCTTCTCATCTTTCTGTTCCTGATTGGGTTTAGTGGCCAGCTGTTCCTGCACCCTGAGGGCCTGCTGTTCCCCGGGGTATAGCTACCGTTGGTTGCCACCTACACACATAACACACAAATGCAGCCCTTTGAAGCTATTGTCTCCTATGAGATGGTTTTTCTTTTTGGTTAATTTGAAGACATACAAGCTGTAAGTGTCAGTCCTACAGAGGTTTTGCAGCTCTTGCATGTCACAATGATCCAATACGGGCTAAAAATTTCCCGGTCTTATTTGTTGTCAGACAATGTACATTTCTCATGAATTTAGGTTTTGTCATTACATTTCTAATTCGGCTACTTGTGGACAGTGTTGGGGAGTAACGGAATACATGTACCGCCGTTACGTATTTAAAATACAAAATATGAGTAACTGTATTCCGTTACAGTTACCGTTTAAAAAGGGGGTATTCAGAATACAGTTACTTTGTTGAAATAAAGGGATTACACGCGGTCTTTTCCTGTTTTATATGTTAGGCTATCCCCTCTCTATTTTTGGTAATTCCACGCCGGTGGAAACCCAAACAAAACACGCATTAAGAGGCTCAAATGCCTGTGTCTCAATCTCGAGTCTCATAATTACGTGAAGAAGTATTTTTAAAAATTATTTAATATGAAGGCAATAAGAGTGTTACAGCCATTGCCCTAAAGAATGTAGCCTCATGGGCAGTGTAGTCCGAGCTGCAGGAAGAATGGACTGCCATACCCGTTATGTGTCTGTGTGCGCCAGGGAGGGAGAAAAAGGAGAGTCGAAAAGTACGAGTTGTCACCGAGCAGAAACGGGAGCTGGAAGCATGTAAATATAATAATAACCACTGCAGCCAAGAAGAGTGCCTGACGAGCCCAGTTGTAAGTAAGCTATTAAGACTCGACTGTACACTTTTTCGTGTTTTCCTCTGAAACAATAAGTTCCGTTGGAGCAGCCTTTCAACGCCTCTCTCTGTCTCTCGCTAGCAAAGTTGACCCAGACAATAAAGTAAAGCTAGTTTTCGGCTACAAGCCCGACACGGAACACGACGTATTAGCCAGAGGTCCCTTTATGGTTTTATGCCTTTACGGTTCTGAGCCGCGGACCTGTTTTATATACGCGCGGAATAGTTTTCAATGCGAGATCGCTGCAAAAAGTGCAGCCTTACCTAATGTCCACCCTACTGTTACTCATTTTATATTAAGATTTAAAAATCTACTCTATGGCGAGTAACCTTCAGTAATAGTAATAAATCACACAGCAATAGCGCATTCATGTAGTTGTAAAAAGCATGATAATATGTTAAGTAATCCAAAGTATTCAGAATACGTTACAAAATACATTTTGGGGCATGTAATCTGTAATCTGTAGTGGAATACATTTTAAAAGTAACCTTCCCAACACTGTTTGTGGACTTATTGAGCATGAGGCATGCAGTCTTTAACACATTTCTGTATAGCACTATAGACAATATAACACTCATTGGCCAAGGGCAAAGCCTATGTGCAGCAAACTTCAAGGGTACATTGGTATTCAAATCTTCATCAAGTTTCATCAAATGTGGCCTGCTAGGTTACTTTCCTCATGTTAACGGAGGGCAAGATACGTGCTGTACAGAGCTGTAAAAGCTTGCAGGTAAACGTGTCAATGCTATTTAAATTTTGCAGGAAGCAATCACGTTGAAGTGTTGTTGGGGAGGTACTGAGGTGAGGTGGCTAAAACGATGTCAAACAGATCTCCATCAGAGTTATTAATCCCTGTTAGTTTAAACCTTGGCTTATCTCTGACCTTTCTGTCACTCCTTCCTATCTCTCCCCCTCTCTTCATCTGTCATCCTGGTTCAATCCAATTTTTACACATTTCCCTCAAGCTTGGGAACATTTTACATCTTGCTCTCTGGAAGTTTCAGATCATTTCTGTGGGTTCATCATGTTCCACTTTGACATTTTGTCATATCATTAATTCTACGTAACTTATCAGCCCCCCCCCCCAGTAAGTTTAGGTAAACTAAGTAAGTTTAGGTAAACTAAACTTACTGAAAATGCCTGCTTAGTTTACCTAAACTTAGTTAAGTTTAGGTAAACTAAACTTACTGAAAATGCCTGCTTAACAATTTAGCAGGCACACTGCTAGAGAGAGATAGACAACAACTCAGTTTCTTAGCCTGACAACCTCGACGGAGCATTCCATGTATTTTGCATGACAAAGCTCTACCAGTTCATCTCTAAATTAGCATCTGGAGAAGCAATAAATGGTTGGTTTCAGAAGGTGTTTTGTGTTTTGACGTGCCTATGTAGAATACAGAAGTCGTACTTAATGAAATAATGAAAGCTTGTGATTCAAAATGAACATGAGCTTGTGTTATGGAAACTTTACAATCCAGTGCCCACACATGGTAGGTACGAAACTTCAGAAATCTGGGACTACTACTGGTGCTGCGTCCCATCGATCCCCTTTCAGGCTGGAAATAATACTACAGTTAAAGCAACACACTTACTCAATACAACAAAGCCAGAAGCATGTAACTGCCGGTAAGATGTGTAGTCCTCAAATGTGGTCCTTCTAATGTAGGTATTCCCTAATGTTTGGTTAGAAGAGTCAAAACTCCCACAACACTTGTGCAAAGAATAACTTTACTATAGCCAATTTATTCCAACAAAACTGTTTTAAACTACATACTGACAGCCTCCTTTGTAGTTCAGTGCACAAACTGAAGTTTCTGAAGAACTTTTTAAAGAACAAAAATATAACCAATTCACACTAAGCTGTATTGAAAGTTCTCCACTGAGTAGACATTACAGTCCAATTCAACTATCAGTCACAAATGATAGTGCAGAGTACACACCCAGCACTATGTGAAAAAATAACACAAAATTTGTAATCTTTCAGATGCAAACTTACACTTTCAACGCGTTAGCGTGGTTAGATCGTTAACGTGTTAGCGCCATCCAGCCCCACGTACAGGGCGATCCGCGATAACTCGCTAACGGAGATTTGCCGCGTTAATGGAGTTATGGCGTTAACGTCATTTTAACGAGATTAACACTGACAGCACTAGTATATACACACTAGAAATGTTGCGATTTTGTAAAAGAATTTGTCCTCAAAAAAACGACATCAGGAGATGATGAGCTGGTCCTGATGCTTCTAAACAAGAAAAAGAAGAAACACTAAGATGTTTCTTGGAGGTTTCATTGGTGAAAAACCTGTAAATGATAACACCCAGCAATAATGCAAAACTTTTTATGTCACTAATGATTTCAAAGTGATGTATGAAAATGTCCAGAACTTCTGCAGGTTTGTTTGGTCTATGTTTTGGTGAAACGTAGTGGCAGGACAGAGTAGTTATCTGACCTATAGCCTGAGTATGAACACATCCAGATAAAGTTTTGCTGAATCTCAGCGATATCATGTGTTAATTTATCTATTTATCCCTCTGAAGCTGCTGAACATTCAGCTTAGTTAAGAGGAATTCTACTTATTTTATCCATTCATTTTCTTAAACTAGCCATACCAGTCGAATCTCAGGAGGCACAGTTATCTGTGGTCCACAACACCAACATCAAAGACATTGTATTCATTTAAACTGTTTTTTTTTTTTTGCCAGGCAAGTTTGCCATGTAGTCAGTTAAAGGTTATTGTTTTGGCTTCAGAGCGATTTAACCTCTCAGAAATCTTTCGCTGACATTCCACTGGTGTTTGTGATTAAAGTCATTTTTAGAGTATTTTAGAAGCCTTGGCAGGAGGTGGAGAGGTGAAGCTGCTCATTCTTGGCCACATTTTCAAGCAAACAGTGTTAATCACATCAATGCAAGCCTTTTGTTGCTGTGCGTGTGTGTGTTTTAAAGGTGTGTATATCTGTTGCTTGCCCAGTGATTACTCATGTTCACACATAAGCTGACTCTATATGTGGCTCCAATGACAATAGCACCGGTGACTGTGTGCATACATGTGTGGCTGTGTGTTTAGGGATGGTTTATATGTGTGTGTGTGGGAGTGGATTTGGCCCCCTCACTTTTGTGATTGTGACTTTATTAAAGGTGTTTGTTCTGTCGGATGGCAAAGACACAGAGGAAGCGAAAATGGAAAGCTCATAATCTGCACATTATACACATCATGTGTCAAAATATAGAAGAGTGATTTATGTGACAATCCCAATCCATGACATTCTGCTGCTTTATGGTATCAAAGTGTAATGATAAATATCATTTATTATAAGCTCGGCATAAAATTACCGTAAGCTAGTAGCCAAATGTTGCTGAATGGGGGATTTGGTTGTTTATCTGTGGGTTCTTTCATCCCAGGGAACATTGCAAAAATACCCAATGAGACATTTAAGGCTATACTGAGGCTTGAAGGAAGGTAATGAGTTTTTTCCAGGGCAAATTGACTCGTATCGCAAGTGTTCTATTTTCCTTAATATCATAGTGATAACATACGGAAAGTGATGCTGTTCTACTGCAAGTTCAAGGAAATGTGCATCTCATGAAACTTCCATTCGATGATGATTTTGATATAACATCTGTCAATCATGTCACTGAATCAAAGGTTTTCTGTTAGCATACAGCATATACCAGTTTCTCTTAATGAGACTTTCACAAAGCAGAGTCAGAGTTTACGGTCCAGCTTAGGTTAAGCTTTGCACAAGCGTGAGATGTCTTTATTTCTATGTAGACTCTATGCACACAGGACACTTAATTACAGTAGGTACACCAGGTTACTGGTTGCCAGGTCGGGCCCCCTTTTGCCTTTCAGAACTGCCTTATTTCTTTGCAGAATGGATTCAACAAGGTGCTGGAAACATTCCTCAAAGATTTTGGTCCATACTGATATGATACTGATATGATGATTTGAGCTTTTTGACATGGCTGGAGACAACCATCAGAAGATGGCACACTGTCGTCACAAAGAGATGGACATGGTCAACAACAAAATTAAGGTAGGCTGTGATATTTAGATGAAGATCATTCAGTGGGAAGGATCTGGCTTACTCTCTGCCATTCTCTGATATTGATAAAAGTTTTAGGCTACTCTTTCATGCAACATTCATGTACTTTGCCCTAATGAAGGAGTAATTTTGACTAAAGTGCAACAGGAATCAATAAAATTAAATGCTCTTTTGTTCAAATGATTCTTCATTGAGGAAAATATTCTTGGTATAAACTGAATGTATACCAATTGAGTAAATTTTATTTGACCAGACCGAGTGCTTAAAGCCCTCATAAATGAATCCAAATACAAATGCGCTTTCTTTTGATTTTCCATTATGTAGCCCTCCATTTCTTTCTTTTTTATGCCTTTCCTCTGTGATTCGCGTCTCTGCTGAAAGAGCCGGTGAGGGATGACCGAGCAGTGAAGGCAGAAATGAAAAACACTGGAAGTGTTTAAACTGTAGAACAATCTATTTTTCCCTTTTCCTTTACAACAGTGGCCCAGTATGCAATACTTACAGTGAAGATCAGTTTGGTGAAAACTGATGAAAAACCAAATCTAAGAAAAAGAATCAAACCAAAGAAAATAACTAATCTTTAACTTGAAGCTGCTCTACGCCACATGAGCTGGGCCCCTAACAGTACAGCCAATATGGTCTTCATCTGACACACAATGAATCATAAGAGGAGCTACAGTGCCTGCATATATAGTCAGGAAACAGTAAATAATAATTAGTACTAAAAACATTTTCAAAAGAAAAATTTAATATGTTAACATAGGAAAAACTTTTAAAAATGTTGTTAAGGGAATGAAGAGACCCTCAAACTGCTTAGAATCAGCACATTCTAGAAACAACTGGGAAAACTCATACCATAGGCACGTTTTGCCAGGAATTGAATTTAATGAAACAAATTCATCAAATACAAATCTTTAAACTTTTGATTTTGGCAACAATACACAAGCAACACAGCTAGGTTACAACCGCTGCGTATGTCCCATTCTCCTTAAAATGAGGCACAGTTCAATAGAAAATAAATGGCTAAAAGGTGACAGTATCTCAAACCACCACCGTGCTTCACAGCTGGTGCTTTGATTGGTTTATTTTAATGGGGGAAAATATTCCCGCACAAACTGGCTTTTGATTTAAAATCTGCAGATTTTGGCATTATCATCCAACACAGTAGCAAACTGACTCTCTCAGAGGTTCCATACAGGTTTCATACAGTATATCTCTCCAACCTGTGATCATAATGTTGTGAATTTAAATATTTAGGAAATGCAGAAGAATCTACTTTTTCCATGGAATGAATCTCTTCTTTTTCAAAAATAGGAAGAAGAAGAAAAAAAAAAATAGGAAGAAGACTGCACAAATTTATTTGTGAAGGAATTCTTTTTTTATTTTTTAATTTATACCCCCGCCCAATCCCAAAAATGTTGGTGGAAATGTAAAACTTCTGACCCTGACTTATCATTAAAGAAGTGGCCATGTATATGTGTGGTAATAATAGAAAGCACATGGAAGAGTAGCTAAGCCTAAGTTCTACTACCAGCCAAAATATTAAGTTGTTTTTAACAGATCACACTCCTGAGTGGAACTATACCTGCCCCGATATTTACCCTGCTTCATAAATGCTCTCATTGTGGACGTCATTTTAACGAGATTAACACTGACAGCACTAGTATATACACACTAGAAATGTTGCGATTTTGTAAAAGAATTTGTCCTCAAAAAAACGACATCAGGAGATGATGAGCTGGTCCTGATGCTTCTAAACAAGAAAAAGAAGAAACACTAAGATGTTTCTTGGCGGTTTCATTGGTGAAAAACCTGTAAATGATAACACCCAGCAATGATGCAAAACTTTTTATGTCACTAATGATTTCAAAGTGATGTATGAAAATGTCCAGAACTTCTGCAGGTTTGTTTGGTCTATGTTTTGGTGAAACGTAGTGGCAGGACAGAGTAGTTATCTGACCTATAGCCTGAGTATGAACACATCCAGATAAAGTTTTGCTGAATCTCAGCGATATCATGTGTTAATTTATCTATTTATCCCTCTGAAGCTGCTGAACATTCAGCTTAGTTAAGAGGAATTCTACTTATTTTATCCATTCATTTTCTTAAACTAGCCATACCAGTCGAATTGTTGGTGGAAATGTAAAACTTCTGACCCTGACTTATCATTAAAGAAGTGGCCATGTATATGTGTGGTAATAATAGAAAGCACATGGAAGAGTAGCTAAGCCTAAGTTCTACTACCAGCCAAAATATTAAGTTGTTTTTAACAGATCACACTCCTGAGTGGAACTATACCTGCCCCGATATTTACCCTGCTTCATAAATGCTCTCATTGTGGTTATCCCAGGGTGTTATGCCATACACCTCGCTCGCTGGATGCCCAGAAATGATGGCATGTAATTGAGCTACTGTAATTTGTAGTGATTGACCCAGAGGGCTGGCTATTAGCAATTGTCAGCTGTAGTGATAGATCCCTTTAGCATTATGCCACAGCCGTCCCCAGTGTCCGCACCCGCTTAACTTGTTATTTATAGATCATGTCAGGCCTGTAATAAACATAAAGCATAAACTGCAGCTAATGTGCCGCTAATGAAATCTGGACATGAGCAAGTTTATGAATTGAAATAATTCACCGGGCTGTTCTGCTGTGTCACTGGGTGCCTCTAACTCAGAAAAGGTTAGCTCTATGTGCTCATTTGCATGGTGTTAATGTAGCAGGAAAAACACAATGCAGTCAAAGGGAATGGCGTATGCAGTCCTGTAATGTTACTCTGCCTTTGGATAAGTGGTTGAATAAACCACATTCAGTCATGTTTTTCAGCCACAAGTATGACCTCCATACACTTCACATGTCTGAGGAGAGAATTATAAGGGAGCCATGTTGGATCCTTGAAATCTCCTTTTCAGGTTGCCACAGCTTTTTTTTTTTTTTTTTTTTTAGCTGTAAAGAGCTTTTACTGTGATAAAGCTTAGAACTCAAGGGTTAGATAGGTGGTATTTGTTCTACAAAATATACAAAAAATAACAGGTTAGAATAAAACGTTCACTTTTCACCTTCAAAAATATAAAATATGCCAAAAACCCCATCACCGCATTCTTTTTCAGAAGTGCGTAACTCATCTTGGAATTATTGCAGCACTGCTGAGGAGATTTTGTCATAAAGAGCAGCTTTTGTGTTTATCCGACTGCATTTTTAGTAGGACTAAAGTCAGAAGCTACCAACTCTCAGAGTGCTGACATTTTCTTTTTTTATGGATTGAAGTGAGTTGTTTTCTCATTTAAGTCATACTTTACCTTGAGACAAATGTGGAAATGTTCCAGATTTAAGTGCTTTATAGTCAAGCTCTATGGCTTAAAACATAGAGAAGTGCCAGAATACTGTAGGTGCGTGTTGTAGCTTCCTAGTTATGGCATTTATGGCATTTCTTTTGTGCTATAACCATGAAACTATGATTTTGTAGGCTTGGCTACAGCCACCTTCTGGTAATACACAAGAGAAAATCAGGAGGAACAGCAGTGACCTTGACAAAAAAACTGTGAATTTTAGTTCCTTTTGCACAAAATACCCAAACTTCCATTGCAATTATATTTGCATTTTTAAATGACTAAAACATAATTTTGTTTTTAACAAAAATTTAGGCATCTAAGTTCTTTGAGTTCCTTTAGTTTGAGGGCTAGTGCTAGTTGTTAGTTAGTTAATGAAAAAGTAAAATGTAGAAGTTTGTTGTGTTTTTACCCATGAAATTGTCTCCACATGGTTTACAAAGCATCAAATTGTCCTTGATATTAAATGTAAAATGTATCCATAAGTCTACTTTCTTCCTCCAAAGTGTTGACATTTTGTGGAGTTTTCTTGAGAAGATGATGTGAGTTAGCTCGACTCCGGCACTTGGGGAGATCAAATGTATGAATCTAAACTCTGATTGGATCACTTCCAAACTTGTCCCTCCATTTTACATACCTTAGTTAGTTCTGATTGGATCTTGTCTCTCAATATATCAAAATATTTCATCAGTTTTTACACTACATTGGTTTTTATTGAGTTATCAGCCTGCTTTTGTCAGAAAAAAATGGTCGCTGGCAAAAACTTTGATGAAAATTATTGGTCAACCAAATGAACACATAGTATTCACAATTAATACAGTTTACACTAACATAAATGAATCAAAACCACCTTTTCCATCAGCTAACTAAGAATATACTTAATATATCATAAACAATAAATAAATATACAATGGTGACTGTTTTCATACTCATACTCAGAGTTTCAGGTTGTATTCTGATGTCATACATGCATTTCAGACACATAATAATACTACATTTAAAGATGTTTTTAATTGTACCTTTACATAGTTTCATTATGTTGATCCTCTCAGTTAATCAGATATTAAACTGTTAGCAATATGATCATTGCAACAGTTCAACTTTTAAAAAATATGTATGTACGCCAAGTTCACATTGGTAGAAAATTAGTCAAGTTCATTGTGAATTCCTGTGTCGTAAATGCTTCAAATTCCAAAGAAAATATGAAAGTGAAGAGTAAAGTTGGTGCAAGTTAGGGTAAAATGTAAAAGGAGATTTTCATCAACTCTGATTAAGGTAGTGCAGTGGCCTGTGTGTCTGTGCTGTTCAGGTTAGCCACCGCAAACGCTGCTTGTCGGAGTCACTGCCTGCACTGTCTTCTTCTAATTCTGCATATGTGTGGCACTATTTGTGCTCACATGCAGGCAATAGTGTGTCCGTGTGTGTGTGTGTGTGTGTGTGTGAAAATGTGTGTGCGTGCATTTAAATCTCCTGCTGCCACCCCCCATCTTATTGCTTTCTTTCGCTTCTCGGGGAGAAATCCTCTTGATTCGCCCAGTCCCCGAGGCTAGAGCCCCATACACAGCAGATGTTCCACTGAAAAGGCCATGAATGTTTAATCATTTGTGTTATTGATGCTGCCTTTTTGTTTGTTAGAAAGTGTGAACGACTGTTATATGTCTATTTTTTGCATGTTACATATCTGTGTTTGAGCGCGCGCATGTGTGTGTAAAAGAGAGAGAGACAAAATAAACATCACTCTTTTTAATCCATTGCTTTTGAAAAAAAACCTCTTTACCTCACATGCCCTGCAATGAATGAATAATGAAGTCTATTAAAAATGTTATTCAGAATCATTATTGAGTGTGCTGTGTCAAATATCACATCAGTGCACTCACACAAAACAAGACAATCTCCTTTTTTCTTGTCTTTTTTTTTTTTGTCAAACAAAGTTAAACCCTACTTTTACCTGATCATGGATGAACAAACTGGGCTCCGTCTCTAAACTGTGATTTGTTGAACTTAAAGCTGCTGTTTTAGTATTTGAGCTGACAGCCAGATTTGATCATAATTAGACAGCATGCCGTGGGCTTTGATTGGCACGGTAATTGGATTGTCATTGGGGCTGAAAAGCTATTATCTTTGGATCATGCCCCATGAAATTTGTTGGAAAAACTTCTGTGGCCATCATTAAGTCAGCCATCTTGGGGGCCTTAGCAAATGAGCTTTCTATTTTTTTTCTTTTTTCTTTTCATTTTTAGGTAAAAGAAAGAGAGAGTGAGAAGAAGGGGGGTTGAGAAAAGGAAAAAAAATGAAAAGGTACTTGTGCACCGCTGGGACCCTTAGATCCTCCGAATCGCAGCAAAGACAATCTGGGCTCTATTGATTAATGATATTAGCATAGCAGGTAGCGCTAAGTCGAAAAGCAGCGTGCTGGGTTATTGCCCATTGCTCTCACCCACTTGCAAGTAACGCAGATGGGTGTGTGTGTATGTGTGTGTGTGTGTGTTGGGGGGTGCAGCAAGTGATGGAATGGGATAATAACAGAGAGGTGAGCCTGGAAGGAGTGTGAGGGAGGGGAGTGGTGGGAGGAAAAAGGGAAACTGCAGGGTGGCTTTTCATTTGCAATTGTTTATGTAAAGTATCAGGTGTGATGCCCATTTTAGGGGAATAAGTAGCAATACAAGGTAATGAAAATGACAACGAAAATGTGAGATATGAAATGGGTAGAATTTCTCAAAGCTATTGGGCAATTAAATCAACTTAGACAACTGTGAAACCTGGAAAACATCAGTAAAGTTTCTCTCTTTCTGCCTCTTTTCCCAACCTCCCGGCGTTAACAGTGGAAGTACCTGTTTTTGCATATTATAGTACGCCACAAATTACAAAACAGAAACAGTTCACTGTTTATGCTTTCACATATTTCTACAAAAATAAAAAGACAAACAGAAATGGGAAGTATTGATGTAAAAATACTTTTTTTTACAGTACAGAATTTTTTAGGTGTCTTCACTTCTGATTTCTTTTTCACAGATATCTGTACTTTTTACCCCTGATATATATTTCAAAATAGGCTTCTTAATCAAGGTTTAACGTATTTGAGGGAAGATTATACTTCACATCTCTTCATGCCTTCAAACATTTTACTGATCTGAGTGTAAATGGAGGAAATAACAACACATAAAAGACAATCCTAGCATATTACCAGACCTTATTGTACACAAAGAGATGAAACAGGCAAAACTATGTAATTTATGCAACACTGATGGCGCTATATTCAGGAGTTAAAGTGGGCCGGAACTATAAGAAACAGCATTTCTCTACAGATTTCCATAAGTTGCGATAGTTCAGCACTAGCTATAGAAGAGGCACGAGCATAAATGGAGTAACATGTTGTGGCAGGCCCTTTTCAATGCAACAGCTCAACAAATATCAATAAATATTTTTTTTCTGTGCAGTCCGTTGCAGTTTGTTCCCAGCCACCTCTGTCTGTCAATGTTCTTCTTCCCCCACTCGTGAACAGAATCATAAACTCTTTAAATTTCTCTACTTGGAGCGGGAACTCTTCCCTGACCCAGAGTGGGAACTCCACACTTTTCTTGTTGAGAACTCAGGCCTCGGACTTGGAGTGTCTAATTCTCATTCCCACCACAAACCCTTCCAGTCCAAGCTGGAGCAACAGTTTTTAACCTGTGAGAAAGATATAGCGACAGTTGGTTCCAACAATAACCAGAGTGCCAGATTTTATCATTACTGAAACATTCACCCATTTACCAACAGCCATAAATTCTAATTATAAATAGAATTGGATTCACATAAGAAATCTACTTACATTACCAAACTCTAGTGACTTGTGTCTTTTTTGCAGGTATCCTCCTGAAAGTCTTTTTAAAAGGTTGTAATAACTGTGATGTGGTCAGGGGCGACTCATCTGGTTGAAAACAAGAAATCTGACTCCAATGGAAAAAACAGACCTCAGCGTTGTGACTTGAATAAATTAGTCATAAAGTGTCCATGGTTTTATCATATATTGCGTTACATTGTAGCACAATTGTGCTCAATTGTGCTACATTGTAGCTACAATGTAGCAAAATTGCTACATTGTAGCATAATATATGATAAAATGAGGGTACGGTGTCCCTTGGTTTCTCAGCAACAATTACACCTCACTCATGATGTCTCGTTTTAAAATGACAATACGGTGACAGTGAAAGTGTTTTTTCACACTATTAAGTATTAATAGGTATTAGTATGCATAAGGTATAAATGCATAAACTCCCTGCCTGAGCCTGGTTCTACTGGAGGGTTCCATCTTTCAAAAGGGAGTTTTTCCTTCCCACTGTTGCCAAGTCCTCACTCATACGGGTTGTCTGATTGTTGAGATTATTTTTTAATTTAATAGAAACAAGGCCCTCAAAAATAATTAGTGGTCATTCTTGAGCATTTCGGTTTTTTATTAGCACTATTTATGTGGGCACATCTTTAAACTCATATTTAAGCTGGGATTTCCTTACCTGGATGACTGAGCATCCTAATTTTTTAGAAGTTCACGGTGTACACTACAGCCATGTGCTCACAGCATCCCAGACACCAAATATTTGGAAACTCTGTTTTGGATTTCAGTGTGCACATTAAGCCTTGGCTCAGGACTTTTGCATAGCAACCAATCCAGATCATGCGCCAACATATTATTGACTAAATGCGTGTTCTGGATAAAACCTCTCATTGGTTCTGTTGGCTAAAGTTTGGCCTGTTTTTTTGGCATCTTCTTTCTGCTGTATAATGGTGTTTGTCTCTGAGGTGGGTGGATTGAGCCAAATTTCAATAGCATTGATACCAACACTGGTACTGGTAATGGATTGACATTAGTGCAGTAGGATGAAAATTTTGTTTCTATCCTTGAAGATCAGTATGCAGTTCACTGAACTGTGTTAAATACAGTTTTGGGGGAAAATGAAAAAGACAATAAAAAGACAGACGTGCACTATGAAAAATGTCTCAACCTCTTGGTGTTGACTGTCTGTGACTTTGCAGATAATCATGTCAGATTTAACAAATGGATTGCCTTATTGCAGTCAAATTGCTAACTTTACACTGATACACATGCATATGTATGTCACCACATCTCGGGAAAATGGTTCCCTAATACAGCGGTCCCCAACCCCCAGGCCACGGACCGGTACCAGTCCGTGAGTCATTTGGTACCGGGCCGCGAGAGTTGAGACTCGGGTGTGAAATGTGTGGTTTTCAGGGTTTTGATCGGTTTTTAGCGTTATTTTGTTATTGTTTTTTTCGTTAACTCGGTTTTCCTGGGTCTTTTCACGTGTGTTATGAATAAATCTTCTTTTTTTCGGTACTGGTACTAGTTTTATTTTGTTGTATTTATCCGCGACACCTTAAAGGCCGGTCCGTGAAAATATTGTCGGGCACAAACCGGTCCGTGGCGCAAAAAAGGTTGGGGACCGCTGCCCTAATAGACAGTCTCACCAATTCCCTACAGGGGAACCCTACAGGGTACAAAATGTAAAACCACATAATGTTCCCATATAGAATAATAATAATTATGACAATAATGTATTTGAATACAGAACTGTCATGCTTTGAGAAGCATAACATAGAGTCCTTGCTGGTGTGTGTGTATGTGTGTGTGTCAGAGAGAGAGAGTGGTGTTCCACACACATTTTGATTTGTGAGTGCGTCGTTAAAGCAAGATAACAAAAAATTGCTTTGCATATGTGAAAGCAAAAGGCAGTATCTGAAAAAGTAAGTCCTATAAGCTGCACTTTCTCCACTCACAAAAGGATATGCATAAACTCTTATGTTAAATGTTGAACAAAACAGTATTTAACAGCATGTTTACAGCCTGTCTGGATAGTTTCCTCTTCATTGCAAGTTAGGGACATTGTTGCTGCTTGTCACTGGCCAGGTCAGGCAACCTGTCATTGTCTGCCAGGTCTCAACTCCACTTATTTAAGCTGCTGAACTGGACCATTTGACTGTGTTTGTATTGTTGGTGCCTTTTGAGCACCTGAAAAATTGTATGGTTTTCTCTGTTTCTAACTGTACTAATAAACTATCCAAAAAGTCTGTGCTTGAGGTTTGGTTAGTAAAATTATAGCAGTTTAATAGCTACTAGTTAGTAACACAAACAGCACAGCACCCGTAAGTTGATGAGTGCAACTTGCTAACTGTACTTGCTAGCCTTAGCAAGTGATTTAGCCATGCATCTATCCATCCATTTTCTTCTGCTTATCCAAATTCATAGTTGCAGAGAGGTTGGAGTCAATCCCAGCTGTCAAAGGGTCAGAAGTAAACCCTGGACAGATTACCAGGAAGACAAACAACCATTCATGCTCATTTACACCTATACCTTGGAATCACTAATAAACCTAACAAGCATATCTTTGTACTATGGGACAGAGTGCACACAGACATGAGAGGGAACATGCAAACGCTACACCGAAAGGCCCCAGCTGACCGGAGGACTCAACCTAGGATCTTCTTGCTATGAGGCAACAGTGCTAACCTCCACGCTGCTCTTTGTCCAAATCTGGGCATTTTTGCCTCCAAAAACAATGCAATGCGGCATCCAATCTGTGAATGTTGAGACCTCAGAATGTGAAATCCAGAACTAAGGTGCAATGACACAGTAGCATGTTCATCTTTTATGTACAGTCTATGTGTGAAAGGTGTAATGCAGCAGGAACGTGTTTTGTCAGTAGCAACTCTCTCTGCTTCCTCTCTTTCATTGTGTCTGTTCATGAAAGTTTGCATGCAGGCACTGTTGATCGTGGCCTATCAAGTGTCATCTGATTTGCATTCAGTGGATGCGTCATTATTCACAACATTTGATGTCCACAAAAACACATTAGACCTCTCTGTTTTGGTGCGGAGTGGCGTTGGCCGCAACCGCCCAGACATCATTTGTGCGCCCAGATAGTCAAATGTAAATTGATATGTAAGAAAATGCCCCATTAACTTTTTCATTAATGGTTATAATGCATTCTGAGTGTCATCCGCGGGGCGGTGCGCTTCCCTGAGCAAGGCCGCACACACATGTGCTGCACACACATGTGCTGCACACACAAACAACACGGTCCCAAATACACAGAGAAACAGGCACACAAATGTATGCTGATAATTCACTGAGGAAATCATGAAACACACTAAGAGAGAATTATTTACACACCTCCATCACTAAACTTCACATGTATTTATCCGAGTAGAATACCATTTTAAAGCAGTTGTTTTATCACCTTTTCTTTTGGATGTTATCAATTCACGCTTACAGATGTGTTAACAGGTATCTGAATGGACTCATGGTGGGATTAGTTTCCACATCCTTCCATTCAAGTTGCAGACCAGTGGCCTTGAGTGTGAGATGGCTCACCTTTATTGCAGATATACAGTTCTGTGTTGTCACGCACAGACTCTCAGGTTTCTATGAGCTTGGAATTTGTGCTTTTTCTTTGCTAATGAATTTGACAAAGATTCAGGTATGCACCAATTAGACCAGTCCCAACTTCTGATGACTTAGTATAAAGACTTGCTCTCTTGATAACTCTCTGCATTCATATTAATAGAGTGAACTTAAGAACTTAGTAATTGAGAAAAATGCAGGTTATGAGTGTGCCTGTAGAATTTTACATAAGCTGAGGAGTGTTGGTTTTTTTTTTTATTGATTTTGATTTTACTTATTTATTTTTTTTTACTATGCAATATAAAGGAGGCATCTTTAGGTTAATTACAGTTATAGTTTACTGCTGATTGATAAATGCAAGTTATTCACATCCTCCCTTTGCTTCTAGTGCACATCCCTGTTTGGTGTACAGTTTTATGCAGTTTCACTTAATTTATCTTTTATATATTATATGTACCGTTTGTATATTGTTTTTAATGTGCATTCTGTTATTAGCATTGTTCACTTATTTTCTTCTTCTTTGTAATTTGGCCACAATTGAATGAGCTGGTGGATCAGTAAGGTATACTTGTTAGGGTTCAACGCAGGGGACTCAAACGCGGGACTCCTGAATCAGCTTAAGACAAGGGTTTATTAACAGGGGTCACCAAAGTGTATATACAGAGAGTGCGGGGTAGTGCTATATACAGAAATGTGAGGGACGGGCTCCAGGGGATCCAAGGGGGGAATCACTCGCTCTCCAGCTCTCCACATACACGACAGCAGTCCTCTTCTTTCACACTCGACACAGATTCACACGGGAGGGGTTATCCAGGGGGTCTGCAGATCAGAAGACAGGAATGAGAACAATATTTACAGAAGGCACTTGACTTATCTTGAGCTGAGGTTCGACTTTCACTGACGCGTGGCAGACAACGATCCAGCGAAGACCAGCAGTCACTTCCTGGCTTAAATGCTGTTCACCTTGATGGGCACCAGGTGTGTTCTTTCCCGTGGGCGTGGGCCGAGGGCGTGAACCCGCAATGAGTTCCGCCCCGGCGACAGAGAGGAGGAGAGAGAGAGAGAGAGAGAGAGCACAAGAGCGAGAGACAGATAGAAAAGGCCAATCAGCGTCTCGCTGATCCCTCAGGCCGTGACAATACTAAGTCCAAAGTCAGCATCGCAAAGGTGGCGAGATCATCACGATAACTCATACTAAACACATTAGCCTGCAGACCGGTCAGACACATGCTTGCATTGCCTGACAGGTTGGCAAGTGGTTGCTGGAGGTTTTTGACAGTTGCAAGCTGAAGCCGACTGCAAAGAGATACACAGTACTGCACTGAAAAGGTTCTTGTAACTGCTTTGGTCGCTAGTAGGTTGCCATGACCACCTGTAGTTTGAACAGAAGAAACCTGCTCTGCAAACTCACTGATTAGTGAAACTGTGAACAGTGTGATGTAAATGATGTAAATGTTTCCCTTCAAAGTAAAAGTTGCATTTTTGGAAATGTGTTGTTGCAGTGGTAAAGGCTTTTACTTTGAAGGTTAACTTTCTCTATTTCCAGTTTGCATCATAGTATTTTTTAGCTTTCACTACCACTCCATACATAATTGGCAAGTGCTTGCAGACATTTTGTTCATAGGGCTACACCATAGCAACAGAGTAGATTTAACACAGCACATCAGTCTATGTGACAGTGTCAGACCCACATGCGATGTTTTATTAAATCAGGTTTAAAGTTTCACATGAGAAACATTACAAATAATTGCTCTCTTGTCTTCTTCTTTCCCTTTATATTCTTTATAGATCTTTATCAGTAGTTTCTCTGATCATGTGATTGGTTCATTTTATGCAGAAGAGGAGTCAAACAATAGATTAAGTGGGAATACAAACTGAAGTAGAGACAAAGTTTAGGACCTCCATTGTGACACCCTTTATGTTATCTGTCAACTAACACAAAGAGCTACAGGGTGTTGAAGTTACTTCATAGTTCACTCCTCAGGTGACAGCAGAAAACAAATAGAACAGTTGTATAATGGCTTGTGTTATGTTTCAGTTGTATCCTTTTACCTCATCGTCATGGATGGAGGTAGCTGTCTTTTTGTCCTCTTCTTTACTTTATCTTTCTGCTCTTTGTGTTTATAAGAACATTTTAGGTTTTTTGTATATATTTTCTTTGCTGTTCGCATGTTATTGCTGTGTTTTAGATTGAAAAACAAAACACCCAAGAAACTCTCTGAAAAGAAATGTGGTCAGATTCCAGGTTTTGTCTTTTCAGTACCGACACCATTTGTTATAATTGCTCATCAATGCAGCTTAAACTGAACATTTTTCAATCGGTGTGGACAAACTGTTATAGTGAAACATTTACATTTGAGTTTCAGTTAATGAAATCATTGCATTTTGTGAGGCAAATGTATCTTCAAATGTTTTATTTTTTAAACCATGTTTTTAAAGTCCTGGTTACAGCAAATAGAAGAAAAATCATTAAAAATATTTATCTGACAAACAATTACATGAAGAAAATCAGTCATTTTAATTATAAGTTGTCCTGTTATCTCCTTTTCAACGTGTAGTACCTCCCACCTGTTTTTCTTTTTTTTATTTGTCTGTCCACACACAAGCTAACAGCATATATACACAAACACACCAATACTCCCACCAGCAATCACCGCCAGAGGTAATATGTCTATTGTTCGACCAGCACGTCAAGCACTTATCCCTGAGTGTTTGCAGGCTGCTGAAAGGAAAGAATTAAAGGTGAGTGTGTATGTGTAAATCATTCACACACACAGGTCGCTAGGCTGCAAAACCATGGCAACATTTACGGGATCAAGCACGAGTGGCAACTGTGTGATTTCAGTTTACTCTGACGTTTGTGTGTTTATGAACACGTTGAAGCATGGAGACTGTAGATAACTTGGCACAATAACTAAGTTGGCCATGGAGCAGATGGAAACAAAAACAATAAAAAAAGAAACAAAACAATGGTGCAGATATTAGAGAAGAGCACAGTGAGATCCATGGATGCTTAGGTGAAGTTATTATCCAGTTATGGCACGCATAATGGCAACAAAGCTGTACGGTAAATTACAAACAGAAAACAAAGACCTGAGTTTTATGGGAGCCTTTGAGTCGCTTCAGGCATCTTAACTTTTTGTTGAAAAGGATTCTTCTTCTGCTTTTTGATTAAATGATGGTGTAGACGTCTATGAAAAGAATTTGAAAATGTCAAGATGTTTGAGGAAAAACATTATATTGTTATAAGAGAAAAGTCAGTGTCATATACAAATCTAGTGGCTTTTACCTACACAAACTATTTTTACATTACAAACTGCATTCTGGAATAACAGCACGGATCATTACAATTTGCCTTTAGATATATTTTTAAAAATGCTTTTATTTTGGTCTGATTTTAGGACGCAAGCTGGAATGAAAAGCTTGGTGGTGGGCTGGACCCACACCTGGACCATACTTCACCGGGGTGCATACTAGAGAATGGATTGGATCATAGGTGATGGCATATTCTTACCTGGATAATGGTGAGCATATATATATAATAATTATGTGTTAATTTATGCTTAATTACCGTAAACTGAACTTTAGTCAATAATTATTTGCTATTTACAGTTAAGTGATAATTAATGTTTACTTACCATCTTTAATCAATGGAACTGATGTTTATGGTCTTTGATGTATTTCACTCACAGTTTAGTTTTATAAGCACCCAAACAATCTTTAGGAAGAGCTCAAGGGTGTAAATGCTCATAGGACTGTATTTAGTGTAATTATGCTTAATAAAAAGAGCTAGGTTTAACCCTAACCCTGAGGTGCCCTTCGTCAAAGTATCTACCTGTGAATGACTGGAATAGTGAGTAACGATTGCGTCACGGCATTGATGCTAAAGTAAACCCTGTGACTATTTCTGACAACAGTATTTGAAGTGCTCTAAATGAGAATGGGATCAGTGATGAGTTGAAAAACCATTATCACAAAATGACAGTCACATTCCCTAATCATTAGTCCATATTATAGAATAATGTAAAATGTCCTTCAGAATGTCATATTTATTCTCTCTTATCAGCTGTGATACAATAGATAATATAGCATCCTTCCATAGATTCAGCAGCTGGCATATTCTTATTTACAAGGCCATCCTTGATCTGCTCCCATCTGACTTTGTATATTTTGCTGTACGCAATTTTGTGGACACTCTTGCAAAACATATTTTCAATTTTATAATAAAAATGCATTAAAAAATACCTTTGATGTTATTAATGAGAACACATTCAAAACTAAATGAACTACACATGTGTCCAATAAATCCCTAAGATGCACCAGAGGGGCTGTCAAAGCTAGTCATATATGCTTGGACAATCTTTGAGTGCATTTCCTGAAAAAGAATATAGTCAATGTAAATAGAGCCTGCAAATCTAAATAGACATTGCTACTCTGCTAAAGGAACATAATCTAAAATTCTGGACAGTTGCTTTCATGCACTGCAACATTACTGAGTGATTTTAAGGTGAAAGCCAGCATGAATATACAACTACATACTCGTGTATGAGTATGAGTAAGCGTTTGGGTTGTCTCTGGTGTCTGTACTGCTGTTTTATATTTGCTGCATCTGTTTCTGTTCATGGCTTCATGCACCAATAAGACAAGTGGTTATTAAAAAAACAAAGAAAGAAAAAAAAGTTTGTGGGAACAGAAGAGATTTTAAATTCTCCCGATTCAGCCCTAAAAACATAAAAAGGGACAATAATTCAGACAAAACAGGAAGCCACATTAATAGCTGTCCCCTGTCGGGCAGCTATCAGTCAGTGTTAGCGAATCCACAAAAGTTTGGCAGCCATCACATGAACAGCTGGAGTTGTGATCATTCTTTCCATTTTCTTTGACACCTACTTAGAATAGATTAATGAAAAATGAAACGCCTTTCAGATGTTCTTTCTGCACTTTCTCACTCACTCCGCATAACTCGTGCTATTAAATGTACTGTTAAGGAGTGAAGACATTAACAAAGTGCAACAGATAATGTGGACATTTTGTGCGTAAGCCGCGATATGAGAGATGTATTAATGGAGGGAAATTATTGCGCATTCAATTACGCCACAATGCCTTCCAGAGAGGTTTGTGCGATTTTGCCACGGCCTGTCACGACGGGGGTCCCCCCCCCACCGCCACCACCACTACCACCACCTCATCTGACTGATGAGCACCCTAATCTGCTAATGCTAATCTCAGCAAACGGAGTGGAGGTGGTTTTGATGTGTGTGTGTGTGTGTGTGTGTGTGTGTGGCGATGGTGGCGGCAGTGGTGGGGGGTTATCTGACGAGCCAAACGCCTCGACTCGCAGCTCGCTAACGGTGGCCAATAAAATTAAAGAGCCGGTGTGTGCCCGGGCGGCAGAGGAAGACGAGGGAGGAAATCAGAGATAGATAAACAAATAGAATCATAAAAAGGCAGGGCGCTGGTGAAGTGGTAATTCAGTGGGAGTTCATTAGGGGAGAGATGGAGGAATGAGGAGTGGAGGGCTAAACTGTGGATGACATTACCTCTAATGTGGCTCCCCTGCAGAGTTTGTGATAGGGTGGCCGTTCCCGGCGAAAATAGGGTTTTTAGCATGACGCCACGCTCACAAAGGCAAACTCCCACTAAATAGGATTTTTTTTTCTTAAGCATTGTACTATTTTATTCCCGAAAAACATCTCCAAATGGGGTTTTCAAATGCGCTCAGGCATACAGCCAAGTTGAGACAACATGGACAAATGAGTTTTGTGGTGTGGCAAATTTGTACAGCGCAATAATGTTTGGAGCACTGAGCCTAAAGCAACATTTTTCTGTCATAAAAAAAGAAAAAGAAAAAAACAGACCACCCATCAGTTGCATTCCATCAATTATACTAATATGAAACAGGACTTGTTCTGGACAGAGTGCAATTGTTGTCTGTCTAATGTGAAGCTGCTCAACATTCACTGACCAATTAACCTGTCAGCACTTTTTCTTGATGCTGAAATGTTCATTTTTCCTCCTCATTTTTCATGTCAGTGAGCATCATTTAATCACTTAAAGGGTCACTTCACCCAATTTACCAAAAAATATATTTTCTCCCGTAGGTCTAGCTGTATCTATCCATGAAGAAAGATTTGGATTTATTTGTTGAGATTTTCATTGTTCCCCAGACCTCTTCTTCTACCCTGTGCCTAATGTATTTCCACTTAACTTTTCAAGCCCTGTCATTTTTTACCTGTCTAACACATGCCCTCGGGCATCCCAGTCCCCTGGCCAATCCCTTCTTATATACACCCATGTGTAGACAAGCTTCTACAGTAAGTCTGTCACAACCAAATCTCACTTCTTAAGAACGTGGTGACACATAATGTTTAAGGAAAATGGCAAAGGAAACTCAGCTGGGAGCTTTATAGTGTTTTTCTGTTACATTTATAGATAATGGTGGCTCTAATCAAACACAAGATTCTTAAACTCTCAGTAAGGAGACCAGATCTATTTTCTTACTCCTCCCAGTTCAAGTGAATCCTAGCTATGGTGGGTGCTGCAGGACAACTCTGGCTGCCATTCATCTATAGTGAGTGTAGTGCTGTTTTTGTAGTTGTTAGCTGCTGTTAGCTGCTGTTAGTGAACCTTTCTTTGATTATCACTTAACTGTGCAAGCCACTTTGCAACAACTGCAACAACTGCTCGGAGATTACCTCCTCCATTCATGCAGCATGTGAATGCATGTGAGCATTGTCATAAATGTTTGATTCCTGCTCTGTTCTGACAGGAACTCCACACTCCAATAGAAAAAAAATCAAACAGGTATTTTTGGTTAATTGAATTTTTTTCATAATGATTTTGTTCCTGACTTCACTATGATCTTCCTTCATCCTACAGGGAATACACAAAAACCAACATAGTTACAGAAAATATGTTTACAGTTAGGGCTAGGTTAATTTTTACTTGTTAAACGTCTTCTAGTTTCTAAAGCTACGCTTGTTTAGCTAAAATGTCATGCAAGCCTACCCCTTAGTGCTTCCCCAACTAATGTGAACATAGAGTATTTAGTAGTTATATACAAAACATACAGTCTGCTAATATTTCCTCCCCTAACTTCAGCCAGTCACACCAGATGGCCCCGCCCCTCCCTGAGCCTGGTTCTGCTGGAGGTTTCTTCCTGTTTAAAGGGAGTTTTTCCTTCCCACTGTCGCCAAAGTGCTTGCTCATAGGGGGTCATATGATTGTTGGGTTTTTCTCTGTTGTATTATTGTGGTTGTGATTTGGTGTTGTATAAATAAAATGGAATTGAATTGAATTGTGTGTGTGTAATGTGTAGTACCTTTCTGACTTCCCCCTAGTTGCCTCTTTGCCATTACTTTGCTCCATTTTAAGGAGAAGCCTGATTATGGAAATTTAAGAGTGGCAACTTAAAAAGAACGCATAAAACATGAAGCATTCTATGTGAAATTAGTTAAAAAGCAGCAAATTCAAAGATCTTTGAATCCAGTTTCTTTGTTCATCAATAGATGCCAAAGGGATTACAAGTGAAAGAAGTGCTAGCCGCACCAGCATTATCTGTCTCTGTTGTCTGCCGTCTACCTCTGGATGTATTTGTGAGACGTCACTTCGTCTGTAAACAAATTTGTGTTGCTCTTAGCGTTCTGGCGGATTTGTTGTCTGGTGGAGTGTATTTAGCAGATGAAACGTGTTGTTGTGACAAGCATGATGGAACACATATGTCGCCGAGGGCCATCCTCCCTGCCTCCCATCTCGTGGCTACATAAGCAACTGATTGTGTTTTTCAGAGGGAGTGTGCGGTGACGAATGTGAAGGCTGTTGTTTTGTCGTGTGAGCTGCTGGTGTCTCATGGCGCTTTAATGTTACCCGAAGCATGTGTGCGTGTGTGTTGGTATGGGTAAGAGTTGTTTATTCCTTTCTTTCTCTCCATTATGACATTCTTCGTTTTCAGCCTAGCATCTCTACTCTTGTCTTCCTCTCCTTTTTTGTCCTTCTCTCCTCTTCTCTCCACTCCTCTCCTGTCCCTGACTGTTATCCAGCACTTTAGAGTAGATGTAATTGCTCAGACAGAGCAGGCGTTCAGAGCACTGTCGATGTAAATGCTGCTCCATGGCAGTGGCTGACTTAATGAACAGCAGGGCTCGCAGCCCTCTGGCAGCACTTAAACTTTAAAACATCTATTATTGAGGCGTGAGAAAAAAACAGAGTGGCCAGCACTGACCCCTCTCTCATCCCTCTCTTTTTATATCTCTAGTCATGCCAGTGGAAGGGTTGATGTTGTTGAAAGATAAAGGTGCTGTGTGTATCCTTTTATAACTTCAGTATCCTTGTAATGTATCCTTTTTTAATCTCTGTTAATTTATTATAACTCAATCTGAAGAGCACATCATATCTACTTTTCTTTGGCTTCAGCACTGAGCCTCCTCTGTTACGTCTTGCCATTAATACATATATAATATTCTTTGCTTTAGAAAAACACCAGACAGGGACAGATAAATCTATTAGAAGGTCTTAGGATAAAGTTGAACTATGGGCTCAACTACTATACAACAGAGTATATTGGAACACGGAGCTCTTCAACAACACATGACTTCATGTTTTGGTAAAGATGCACCTATAGTATAGGTCCTTATTAGGCTAGTTTACGTGTCATATTTAAAATGGGTTCTCATGATTCATTTCAATGTGTTCCACAGGAAAATGAGTAAAAATAATTTTAAAAAACTAAATATAGTATTACCTGGAATTTTATGACATTCAGAAACCATCTTTAGCATGCTTTATCAGACACAGGGTATAGATTTCCCTGAAACTCTCTGAAACCAAGAATCCAACAATTACACTTACATCACAGAGTCATTAACCAGCTGTGCCTTTGCTGTGTCTTCACATATGCATGATCCAGTGTAACACTTTGAGCTTCCTGGAGCGAATGTCTTAAATTATGCACTGTTATTACCCATTGTTAGACAATATGACATCTCTCCCTTTCCTATTTCTTTCCAGTCTTTTGCACTTGAGACAATAGGTTAGAAGAAGTCTGATGGTGCTGTTTTCAACATTTATCACACAACAGGAGACAGTTTGCACACAGGAATGCAGACTGGTTGGCAACCACCTGGTAGCTACTAGTTCCCAGGAAAAAAATGAGTATTCCCCAGCTGACTGGGAACTGAGTAGTTGCTAGCGGTTACCAGCAGTCGCTGTGAAATCAACCGCTAACCTGTCCCAGTCACTCAGTCCTAGAGACCAGTGAGTGGCCCTCTGATAGCACACAATTAATATAAAGGATATATGGATATAAAGGTATATTCCCTGGGAAGTGATTGTGAAAGGTCATTGTCGGTTGTTTTGGTCCCTACCAGATCGCTATGGGTACCCATAGTTAGAGCTAGACAGATCCAAGGTACGACCAAGGTACAGAAGGCTGTTTTTCATATTGTGACTGATTTCATCCAGTGAAAACCAGCAATTTCCTGCAACCACGTTTCCTAGTGACTTAAAGTTGCCAGGGGGCTGCCAACTACGGACAAGTTCTGTGTGACTGAGGCCTCAAATGTGTTCTCATTATTGGAAACATCAAATATACATATATATTTAGTTTAAGTTATAATATTGCCTGGATACACTGTGTAGGACACATGCAATACTGTGTCGCTGGGAAATCACCTATTTCTATTATCTGCACTGTTCTCACACTGGTGCAATTGGGCTTTGTGTTTTTGAAAAATATTTTAATGTTCCAATTTATTTGTGTTCTCACTTTTCTAGGAATATCTAGAAAGGTTAGCTGTCATGCTGTGACTGAGGTGATCAGGTAGATTTCAAGTAAATTTGAAAAGTAGCAGACCCAAAAAATATAAACTAAGGTTATACTTGTAAAATTAGAAATCACCACATTCCAAATAACACTGGGATATTTTCAGCATGATTGAAAATCTTGTTTTCCATAATGTTAATAAGAAGGAAAACCTTGAATGCAGATCTGTTACAGGTTCTAAACTTACAAGCCTCATATCTGGCACAAAGAGGGAACAAGCTATGTGCAAACCTACTCTATGATGCTCTTTTCTGGATGACTACATTGAGAGGACTATTATCAGCATAGTCACTGAACATTGGCACGGGACATAAATTGTGTGTCATCTAATGAGGACCGAAGACAGAAGATATACCTACAGGCTATCTTACTGCTTATATTGAAAGACATATTGGGATTAGATTTATATTTTGGCTACTACACAGGCCATTGTTGGCTCCTATAACTTAATTCAACCTTTAGGTGAGGTGTCCTTAATAATATTTTGAGTAGCAATTAATCTCTTATTGATTCCTAAAAAACATTTAACTTCACATTTACCAATTATTTTTTTTAGGCAAATTTTCATTTATTTGCAGACTGGAAGTCTGCACAAATGTTTTCATCTTTGTGTACTCTCAACTTACCAAAAAAAACTCCCGCATCTTCCAGAAACATCTTCATCTCTTGCGCTAAGTGATGCAGGTTTGGGGCCTCATATTTTCTCATAGTGTGGACCACTAACCTTTATGTAAAAATAATGTTGCTATCTAGGTGCCATGTGTAGTTTTTTGAACACACCCAAATGTTTATGTGAAATAGATTGTGGCATGGGTTCAACAGTTTTACAGCCCGTTGTTAAAAATATGGCGCTAGCTAGTAATGTAGCTATGACACTTTTTGCTTTTAGCTGACCTACAAAAGCAAATATAAAACTGCCATCCTTCGGTTAGCTTGTGCTGGATGTAAATACAACCTCTAAGTACAGATGAAGTCAGAGGTAGCTTAATGCTAACCTTACTCTTTTTCTCTCTCTTTGGGAATACGAATTTAAAAGGCCATTATATTCCATCACCTCCACCATGCACAGTGTCACTGCCATCACTGCAGTGTCAAGTGTCTTATTTCTGTATTAGAAGGGAGAGATAAGTGTGTGTGTATGTGTGAGCAAACTTATGCCTAATGCGCTACCCACTGTGTGTATAGTGAGAGAGTGAAAATATAATGTACAAGAGGTTAGCTGTGAGTGTGAGTGGGCCTTGCTCTGCTCTGGACGCACTTATCTCTCCTGCTGTGTAATGGATCCTACAGGATATTTGCATAAGGTATGGCGGTGATGTCATTTGGTCCTCAGAGCTGCATTTCAATGATCATTCACTGTTTGCAAAGTGGACATAATCTGAACAAGCCGCAGCACTTCAGCTCCTTCTGTTCAAACTTTGATCAAACTTGTATCAGTTACTTCTGCTAGACTTAAACTGATGTCAGTGGAAAATTCAGTTAAATTGAGTTTCATGGTTGTAATGATGGCCATGTACCACTGCAACAGCATGGTCAACATGTCAGAAGTGGAGAACTGAAAACAGGTGGATGAACAGAATAGAGAAAACAAAGAGAAATGGTATCTTTGATTTTTTTCTGTTAGTTCTTTTATTTCCAGAATTACTTTACATAATTTCTTCAACTTCCTTAATTCTGGCCCAATATATATATTTAAAATATATATTCAGCCTTTTGTCTTCCAGTGTAATATGTAGCGTACTTCACGTCTCCTGTACAGTGAGTGAAAGACTAGCCTTTGTCAGTATCTGCCATTCACACAGCTGTCTTTTATCCTGTCTTCCTTCTCTCTCCCCAAACGGTTGCGGCAGATGGCCACCCCTCCCTGAGCCTGGTTCTGCCGGAGGTTTCTTCCTGTTAAAAGGGAGTTTTTCCTTCCCACTTGCACCAAAGTGCTTGCTCATAAGGGGTAGGACTGCTGGCTTTTGCAGGGCCTACCTTACAATATAAAGCGCCTTGAGGTGACTGTTGTTGTGAATTGGTGCTGCATAAATAAAATGTAATCGAACTGAATTGTATCTGAGTATTAGCTAGCTATCTATAGCTATATTGACAACAGCTAGCTGACTAACCACCCCCATCTTACATTACTGTAGAAAGCAGATGTACTGTTATGTGATGCATTGCTGGTTAAAAATCAGCATTTGTTATTTTACATAAGGAATGCTCATGGATTACATTAGCAGGCGAAATCATGTGGCAATCTAGACAATTAGCATTTGACTCAGATATGATTTTCCTAAAGATAACGTTAGCAAGAATGGAGGCCATGACATGCAACCTAGCTCTTAGCTATTCTGCAGGAATCTGGTAAGTTTGGTTGATATTAACTAAACAACCATAACAGTGTAAAAGAATAAGGTGTCATTAAGGTGCCACTCAAGATGGCTTAAGTATATTACACAAAGAAAATGTAGTTAGGCTTCCAACGAGGAGAATACTATTAAAAAATAAAACATTTGGTTAAGGTAGATATGTATAATACAATATATGTAGTGGGATGATATATCCAGATAAGAAAGAAACTAGGCAGAGACACCATTACATTCCCAATATTTGATTTATGTTTAATAATCACTCAAGAGATCCTCTGGCTTTGGGGCCCTGAAACGTTTTACCCTGTGGTCAGCAGGATCGGCTGATATTTCATCCTTGCTGTATCCTCTTTTCTTGCACCAGAGTTCTAGATATGGCTAGATATGACTTTTGTGAGATGAAAATACTTGGATTTGGCACCAGTACCACTGAAATACCATAGGTTTTTGCATTTTAATGGAAAAATATGCCTTAATTCTTAATTAATGATGTTGTTGATGTTTTTCTTAATAATTCTAGTTCTCTCTTTTATATTAAATTGTAATATAGGGAGCATGAGATTTGATCATTCACTATATAAATAATTGAATTGTTTAGCTCATTTGAGGCCAAGAAAAATGCTTCATATTTGCTTTTATTTATCCTATAAACCATGCCAAATCAAAAAAACTACAAGTCAATATAGTATAAAATTCAAAGAAGCCCAAGATTTCACCTTTTTTTCCTTTGAAGAAGAGGCAGAGTTACATAGCTTTTGAGTTTTTGTTTTCCAGTGCTGGTGTCACTATTCAAATGTCAGCAAGGTGGAGAAACTTTCATGAACATGTTAAATAGCTCAGCCTGTAAAAAGGTCACATCCAATCACATTAATGGTACTTACAGTATTTGGAGCTCTCTTACACGATCTCTCCACGAAGATGTAGTCCCTCATCTCTGCACTTCCACAACCCTACCCTCACTAATAGCCGTTGTCTTAATGCCAAAGTCAAGTATTTTTCAGGTTAAATTTGGGGTGGCGATGCTGGGCGGTGGTATTAATCTTGCCCGCGACATCGCAGCGGTGGTAATGAAGGATGCCCGGCGTTATTTGTATCCTCGTGTGTCGAGTGTTTTGTCAAAAGTAGGCGAGTTTTGCTTGCCTGGTAGATTTGTGTTCTCCTCCGGGAGCCGTGGCCCAGTAAGAGACAGCAGTTGCTCGACATAATTAGACCGGGAAGGTCCTTGTAAACTCATTAATATCTCACCCGGGCTGAAATGCCTGGCTCGACAGTGGTTCCTTGGTATAGAAGAAGGAAAGATTTTTCTTGAGAAAAGAAGATATGAATTAAAAGTAGCAAGATGACTGGAGCTGAGGTGTTGGTAATGGCAGACTGCAGGGTGTCTAGGTTCAAAAGAGAGCAGCAGAGGTAGTTTGTGAGGGAATTTAAGAGATGGCTTTAAAAAAGAATATTGTTCAGCGCTGCTTTTTCTATTTGGCAGTCCAGTCAGCCAATCCGAGCCAGGTGTCCAAATGCAGCGGCACACAGTGCAATTAACACATTTCTTTAGCTAATAACATTTTTTCAACCAAATCATATTTTGCTACTAATTTTGGGAGTTCTTAGTTTTAATGTGGTAAATCTTGACTTGGAGAAGGCATTTGACTACATCCCTCAGAGGTAGGAATTTTTAAAATTGAATCCACCTGATAACAGCTGCTTTTTTGTGCCTACGTTCTAACTTCAATAGTCACGTACAAATGGTTAAATAAAGAAGTCAACATATCTCACTACATTGTTGGAATGAACATGCTGAACTGGTGTTTTATTTTGAAAAGGTTAGCTGGAAGATTATCTCTCTATTATGGTCTTCTGAATGTCTACCATATTCTTACTGTTAGCCCTAAATTATGAGTCAAACTATGTCAAGCAGGAATGGGAATATCACGCTAACCTTTTTTTAGGTTTAAAACTTGAGGTTATAACATTCTGACTAACAACACACATAGTTGTTTGATTTCTCTATTAAACAATAATAATGTTTAATAAAGTGGCTTTTTATTCAAAAACATGTGTATTTTCTTTTAATATTCCTGTCCCACTTTTCCTCCAGCATCATGTACTCATCCTTGTGGCTTTTCCATGTATACAGTGCATTTCACACAACATACAAATACATAGTGTGTCAATTATTTTAACAGCATTTAATTCAGCTCAGTTCAATTCAACTTCATTTTTATATCATAAAATCGCAATAACAGTCACCTCAAGGCGCTACATGGAAAACCCTAATGATCAGATGACCCTATGTGAGCAAGCATTTGGGAACTAGGAGCAGCTACCACAACTGGTTGGGGGTGAGGGGAGGACATAAAAAGCATAAAAATATAGAAGAAATTCATTGTGATCTAATGTAATATTCTCAACAGTTCAGTTTACAATGCATGAAAGTTAATGTTTATGGCCCACATACCTACTGGCCAGTCAAATTCTTTTCTATGTAGATATACAGAAGTTCTGACTGTGGGTACCTCAGAGTTATAGTCTATCTATAGCACTGGCTGGCAAATGGAATTCATACACAGTGCATCCAGAAAGTGTTCATAATGCGTCACTTGTTGCACATTTTGTCCCGTTGCAGCCTTATTCCAAAATAACTTAAAATCATTTTGACCTGGAAATTCTACACACAGTGCACACTGTACATTCAGAGATTGAGAGACAGGACTAGCTGGCTACATGATGTTCATGTTACCTCATGTGTTGTGGGTTATCAAAAACATTGCTTTTGCAGGGTCAGAACAGTGACGCAAGACTTTTAACAACATAAAACAGAATGGTATGTTTTCTCTGAAGAGAACTAGAAGAATTAATGTTCCACACTGTGCTTCAATTCTCAAAGAAAATGAATGTAGTCATCATTTGCAAGACAGACGGATAATAGAAAATCTAAAGATGGCTCTGCTGAACAGTCATAGCATCTAATCAAAGCTGAAGTGCACCCCTAGTTTCCAATGTAACGTGTGATCAAGTTGTATCATCCATGATTTGAAATTTGCGTTTGAGGTCTTCATATCAACGCACATAGAAAACTACGCCATAAATCAACCTGTCAACTTTTCAACCAATGCTGCAAGGTTTACAGGTTTTACCATTATATAGACAGGGGGGCTTGCAGGACTTTCTGCTACACCAGGTGCAGAGGTATAATGGTTTGTGTTTAAGTACAGAAACCAACCAACTGAAGTCTAAATACATCAGTCAGCTACAACTAATGACATCTTTAAATGTTACTTGTGACTTCTTTAAATGCCTATAGATGCCTCAAAACTCGATGACCAATGTTGACGTGTCTTCTTCTCTGCCTTCCATCCTTGCCCGGTAGCATGTTTGGTCTCTCTCTCCTTCTTTGATTCCTGCTCACCCAACTTATTGCTGGTCTGGTAGAATTGGATAGTTAAAGAGTGAAAGCCACAGATTAGATAATGATATGTAATGTTCTCCTTTGAGTTTTCCCAAAATGTTTCACAATCAAAGTGATGTTTGGATCACACACTTTAACATAAGACAGCTCCCAGCTTTGGTATCTAAATAAATGAAAGAAAATAACTTATTGCAAAGTTGTTTTTAATGTTTCAAACTTTGACATTTTAACATGGGAATTTACATGGGTTTATTTGTTTTTGAAACCAGCCTCAAGTGCCCATTAGAGGAAATGCAGCTTATGAAACTTCTTCATTGGCTTCTGTTTTTAGTCTTGGTGAGTGCTGCTTGGTACCCTCCAAGGGTTGACACAAGATTTAAAAAAAACTCTTAAGTTTCCTTGAGGCCATAGTTTCCAGTTGGAAAAGCATAGAGTTCCCAGGATGTCTGGCTTTTCCCTTTTCTTTCTACTCTCATGAGTAGAGCTACTATTCCTTCACAGATGAAGAGCCAGTTTGGGTGGTTTGTGCATCCCACTAGATTGCTAATGAGAAACCTGGACACTTCTGAGGTGAGGTGTTTCTGGCACATCCAACTGGTAAGAGACCCCAGTAGAACCTTAAACACACTGTTACAATTACATCTCTTGGCTGGGTTGGAAACACCTTGATGGAATGTCTTCTTGGTGCTCAATTTTTCCTGTGATTCAGCTCATGAATTGACATTATGTCTAAATCTATACACTTCATAGATTTAATTTGATCTTATGGTTGAATGAGCCTTATGGCTAATATTATCACATTGGTGGGTGTGGTTGTGGATCAGGAGGTCCAGCAGGTCCTCAACTTAATTGGAAGTTAGAGGTTTTGAGTTTTTTCCAATGCCTTCATTGGAGTGCGAGTGTGTGCGAATGTCAGAGAGAAAGCACTTAGACCTTTTGTATGTGTGTGTGAATGAGACATGCTGTATAAATCACTTTTAGTGCTCAAGTAGAGTATTTACCATTTATTAATATGAGCCAAACATGTAGACTGTCTTGTGTAGAATCCACTAAAACACATCTGCAACTGTTCCTCTTTTGTAGTGTCTCTGTCACAGGTCAGATATTTGAGAGCATGAACTATGAATAGAACTATATAGTGAATGAAATTTGAATCGCTGAAATACCAGAATACCAGAAATTGTTAGTATTTCAAGTGGATTCCAAGTATTTTGAAGTTGGTATGTTAAAAGTTTGCATTGTTATTCAATCACCTTCAGTCAAGTTTATAAATAATTGAAATCTTTGACTTTTTAAAAGTAATTATCCCCTGTAGGTCATTTTAATATATTTTCCCTAACACAATAGAAGGTTGAACTAAAGCTTCTCATCTTCATATATATGTTCTGTTTAAATTCTTTTTTCTTTTATAATTAATAAGGACTTATAATAGGAAAATAAGATAGAAAGAAAGCAGAAAATGCAATTTACTTACTTTATTTATTATTTATTTACTTATATTCATGACTTAAAAAAAAAGAAATCATAGTAGCTATAGAGCATGTCACAGTTGCTGTGACATGATGACCTTCTATGAGGTCATCTGTACCCATAGAAGGTCCCTGGTGGACCAAAAGCCTGTAGGTGTTTGATCAGGCACAACATTCAAACCAACAAATCCTAGTGCCTTGATTTACACTTTAACATCCATCCATCCATCCATCCATCCATCCATCCATCCATCTTCTTCCACTTATCTCGGGATGGTTCTCAGGGGCAGCAGCCTAAGCAGAGAAGCCCAGACCTCCCTCTCCCCAGCCACCTCCTCCAGCTTGTCCGGGGGAACACCAAGGCTTTTCCAGGCCAGCCGAGAAATAAAATCTCTCCAGCGTGTCCTGGGTCTGCCCGGGGGCATCCTCTTGGTGGGACATGCCCAGAACACCTCACCCAGGAGGTGCCCAGCAGGCATCCTTGTCAGATGCCCGAACCACCTCAACTGGCTTCTTTCGATGTGGAAGAGAAGCGGCTCTACTCTGAATCCCCTCCGTGAATTGCTGCCTTATCGTGGTGGAGGGTGTGTGTCCCAGGGATCCCAGGGGCTATGTTGTCTGGGGCTTTTACCCCTGGTAGGGTCTCCCATGGTAAAATGGTCCTGAGTGAGGGACCAGACAAAGAGTGATTCAGAAGGTGCCTATGATTAGAACACCAAGGGAACAGTTCACCCTGCCCAGGATAGGGTCCCGCTTTGGAGCCAGGCCCGTGTAGGGTGCCCGAGGGTGTGTGTCTGGTGGCCGGGCCTTAGTCCATGGGGCCCATCAGGCACACCCCGAAAAAGGGACATGGGTCCATTCTCCTGCGGGTCCATTCTCCTGCAGGCCCACCACTCACTGGAAGCACCCTAGGGGTCGGGTGCATTGTGTGCCGGGCGGCGGCCAGGAGCAGAGTCCCTGGTGGACCGATCCACGGCTACCAAGCCTGGCAATCAGGACACCTTAACATCAACAAGGTTAAAAGTGTTTGCATTTACGGCACATGCTAAACAAGCATAATTTCAGGAAGTAAAAAATTTTACCTTTAAATCAATTTCTTACTTGAATTCTAACCTCCTCTTTTAAAAAGATTTCTCTTAGGATATGCTAAATAGTTAGGGTTAAAGAAATGACATATACAGGGTTATATGTGAACTGGTCAGTTAGCATTTGAGGGATAAAGTGATTACACAAAATGCACACTTTTCACTATAACCATCTCTAGTGATTTATTACATGTCACACCCCTGATGCATGTTTCACACAATAATTTGGGAGAATGTTCAGTGATGATTTGAACTGAGCGTGCCTAAACTAGGGCAGGCAGTGTGCGAGGGCAGCATAGGTGGATCATCATGTTCTAGTTAAGTCCCTTGGGTGCACCTACACACTTTGTGACCTCTCTACTCAGTGGACATCATCAGGCAGATTAAAATCATTTAATGCACATGGGGCTACTTGACTTTCACACAGACAACCACCAACCAGCCATTTCTCACTCACTTTTTAAAATTAGTACCCATTGTTTTTGCTAAGCAGAGGATGTCCCAGAGGCTGCCTCCCAGGGATGTATGTGTGCAAGTGTGTGTGTGTGAGCTGCGCATTAGATTCAGTGAAGAGAGGGTTTCAGTGGATTACTACGGCCCCAAAGTGCTGTGCCCTTTCATTAACCTTGCCTCTTAGTCGTCTCATTTAATACAAAACAAATTTCTAATCTGCAGTCTGCTAAACAGTTCTGCAGCTCGTTCGACTGCTGCTGCTGCATGTGTGTGTGTTACTGTTACTCTTATTGCCTTGGGTTTTTTCTGCGTAGTCCCCTAATTACTCTCCGAAACAGGAGGCCAGGCTCCTCCTATGTGCTATCATCATTTTAAATTTATTTTGATTGATTTGTGTCAGCTTTAACTATGCTTTGGGCTGAGGTCGATAAATAAAGATCAATACTTTAATGTTTTCCTCTGAACCTTTATTAAAAAATAGATTGGCTATAAAGAGGGCTGAATTACGAGGAGGAGTGCCTACTTCCAATGCATGTCAACTGGAATCTAATTGAACAACATTGAACCGACGGAGATTAGTCCAGAGAATGTGAGCTGCAGGAGGCCCGCTATGTTAGAAATAGAAAAGGGAGCAGGAATTGATGCTGGGAGGTAAAAGAGTGAAAAGTTTATAAAGTTGTTTTTGTCCAGCTGAAAATAACTTGTGGTACTGTTTTGTTTTGATCAAGAGAATGTGTTTAATGTGAGGAGTGGTCACTATTCATGATTTATGATATTCATGGAGGAGTTTGCTTTCTTGTGTGCGACACACACAATGTTTTTTGTATTGGAAAAATAGGTGACAAATTACAGGGAGAAAATGAATTAAAAGGTGCAGAAACATAATTGAATAAGCTTTTTTGCCCATTTTTTTATCTTGAAGTGCAAGTAATGCAGCTTAGAGCTGGGCAACATAAACTATAATCACTTCCAGGATTAGCAAATACATTACACTGTATTATTAAACACACCTGGGCACAAAGTTGTGCGTTCTTACAATAGACCTCCTTTTGCAATAGAGTACATTACTTTGACACTTTTTTTTGAAAACTTCAGGTCTAAATATAAGTGTATTTATACATGTTAATATATTTGGTAATAACATTCCAAAACTGTGAAGACAGACCAAAGGGATTAAAATGAATGACCACAGGCCCCTCGGTTTCAGAGGCATAGGAGCTGGGTCAGAATGTAGGGTTTAACTGTGGCTTAGAGGTAGGATACAGCAGTTATCTTTACTTTATTATGGGCCAGCATTGGTGATCTCAGGCACAGTATGAACAGTAATGAAGAGAAGGTGCTAGATGGGCATCAGAATACTGGAGCAGCCACAGAGGTATAATGGGAAATATAAGAGCTCCAGTATGTTTCTTTAGTTTAAATAAGAGATAACATCTGCTTGGATTTGGTGAGCAAAGAGTAAATCCGCTGGTGAAAATCCAACATGACCCCCAGTGACCAAGCACTTGGCGTCAGTGGAAAGAAAAAACTCAGTTTTAACAGGAAGAAAAGGTCTAGCAGGACAAGCATTAGATGAGTCAGAGGCTATAAGAGGATCCTTAACCTTCACCAGCGCTGTTTCTGTGCGGTGATGAACTCTAAATCCTGACTGAAACTCTTCAAATAAACCACCCCTTTGGAAATGTTCAACAACTACTCTAAAGAATTGGAAGAAAAATTGGAAAAAAAAGGAAGATTAGATTAGATCTATTTTTTGTATTTTAGTTTGTCTTTGTTGGTCTGGGAGTAAATTGTGTCTCTGTGGGGATGGGTTTTTGAGGGATTTACCTTCTGGTCCCAACTCTAGAAAGTCATGTTTTGGGGTGTCATAAATCTGGGCAGATTTCTAAACATGGGGTGGATGCCATCTCTCTTAGGTCCCCCAGGTCCAGGTTTTCCTCAGAAAGAGTCCAGTTATTTATGAATAGCTAAGTGTCATCTGCGTAATGGTGAAAGTATGGGGAAGAGGGCCCAGGGTGGAGCCTAGTTTTTGTGGAATTGGGAAGTTGCAGTTAGCAAATGTTCTACCAGTAAATTAAAACTAAAATAAAACAAAAAATCTTTGTGAAGAATGGTGTTGATAAATTTTTAAAATGCCAGGCTTGATCACTTGATCCTAAACAAAAATAATCTCCACTGTTCTAACGTGTTTCCAGTTCACTTTTTACATGTATGATCTTTGACAGCTTTCACCAGATTAACATGCTTTAAACAGGCAACCTCACATGGCTGACTAGCTTTAGCAACTAAGACATAATAACATAATGTGCTCACCTTTGCACAGTAACACAAAATCTTCTTTTGACGTTCAGACCTACTCTCAGATGGTGCATATAATCACAACGCTTTGCTAAGATACGGTCAGATGTCACAGAGATATAGATACAGGGATAAGATACAATGAGCTACGGTTTGTCTGCCAAAAGCCTTAATTAATCTTCCCGTCTTTGTTTAATTTCACAAGAGTTGTTGTGCTTAGCTTGTATAATGACTCTGTGTCATATCAGCCCCTCTTTTAATAATCAGGATTGTGACACAGGAAGGTGGAATGCAGCACAAAGATTGTGTGGATGTTTGTATAGTGATGAAGGTCTCTGTTTTTAGAACACAGTTTAGTTTACACAGTTAGTAAATAAATCTATCCATCCATTCTCTTCCATTGTTATCCTTATCATGGATAGGGGGAGCCTATCCCAGCTGCCATAGAGTGAGAGGCAGGGTACACCTTAGACAGGTCTCCAACCTGCCACTAAAACAGACAAGACAGGCAACCTTTCACTCCCACATTTACAGTCATGTTAAATCCAGAATCACCAATTAACCTAACCCCACTAATTGCATGCCTTTAGACTGTGGGAGGAAGTCGGAGTACATGGAGAGAACCCACACAGACACAGGGTGAACATGCAAACTCCACACAGAAAGACCCCAGCAACTAGTAAATAATATCTCAAATATCTGTATTTTAAAAATGGACCTTTTAGCTCAGTATGAGAGAGGCCATATATGATCTACAGGGCAGCAGCACATGAATTGTTTGGGAGTCAGTGGCTTGTTTATTGACAGTAAAGCAAGGTAAATTGTCTCACCCTAACCGGTTGCGGCTGATAGCCGCCCCTCCCTGAGTCTGGTTCTGCAGGAGGTTTCTTCCTGTTAAAAGGGAGTTTTTCCTTCCCACTGTCACCAAAGTGCTTGCTCATAGGGGGTCATATGATTGTTGGGTTTTTCTCTGAATGTATTATTGTAGGGTCTACCTTACAATATAAAGCGCCTTGAGGTGACTGTTGTGGTGATTTGGTGCTGTATAAATAACAGTGAATTGCATCCATAGTACTAAACAAAAATCAGAGTATAAATAAGTAATGTAAAAGTGAGTATAAGGGTCCAAACAAATAAAGTCTGAGGAAAGAGCAGGAAGTGAGGTGAGTTGGGATTAAAATGCTGTTGCTTTTGTGTCTCTGTCATCGTCAGACAAACTGAGAGAGGCACATCCACTGGCTCTTTAATCCACACTGTGATTAACCTTTTGTACAGGGCACAGATTATGGCCTAAATGTGGTGTGCTTACACACACACACACACACACACACACACACACACACACACACACACACACACAGTGTCCTCTTTAACACAGTGTAATTTTTCTGTGGTGTTGAGTTGTCATTGTGGGTAAAGAAGTTTTAGAGTTTTATGTATTGTTGGGGTGTAGTCCAGCTAGCAGAAGAGTAAATGGGGTCAAAATTATTTTTATCTAAATTATGGGTCCAGTCATAATGGGTCATTCCAGAAACCTTGGCATCATTTTGGACAATCATCTCAATTTTGTAAAAAAAAAAATAAGGTGACCAAAATATATACATATTAACCTCCTAGGACCTGGCGTCCACATATGTGGACATCACATTTTGGGTTATTTAGACCAAAATACTCAATTTTGCTCTACAAGGGCCTGATATCCGCTTACAAGGACATTATACTGCTACTGTTCCATCAAAATTTTAAACAAATATCCTCATTTGTGGCTCTCATTTTTCTTAGAAACAAAAATTAGGTAAATCTGGTAATTGTTTTTTTTTTTACATTCATCAGGTCCCACTAAGCCCAAATATCAAAGAGAAATTAATAATACATGCTGTGTAAGAGTTTGGGTCTTAGGAGGTTAAAGCTATAAAATACCTATCTTAAACTGACTCTGGGAAACTGATGTGTTTACACCAAGCAGGTTTACTACTATAATGCTCTACTAGAAGGACAGTCCAAATCACCACAAGAATGACTTCAGTTCATGCAGCAGCCAGAGTCGTTACATGGATATTTGAACATATTACCCCTGTACTGAAGTCACTTCACTGGCTCCCAGTTTGATAAAAATTATCATCTATTATCATTCTATTAGTTCATAAAGCTTTCAGTGGTTTGGCCTCCCAGTACTGTTACTTGTTCAGTGTGTATCACCCAGTCAGACCACTCAGGTCATCAAATCATCTAAGTGTGCTGAGGGTGCTTTAACTTACTGTGGTCCTGTTCTTTGGAACAAGCTGCCGTTGACCTGAGGACAGCTACGTCTGTGCTTCAAAAACAGGCTCAAAACCTTTTTTGTTCTCGCACTACCTTCAACATCTGTGTATCTGCATGAGTGTATTTTACTTCTTTGTAAAGTTTTACTTTACTGTTTTCATTGCCTAAAGGCATTGTAAACCTACATAGATTGTATTTTTATCTTCGTGTTGACCACATTGAGTTCATGTGTAATAAAATGATCATCTCTGTAAGTTTATGTCTCAGTGTGTCAGTCATAAAGATTACACAGAAACTACCAAGCCAAATTCAAAGAAACATGGTGGAGAATGGTGAACAAGGAAGAATCTAATGAATTCTGGTAAAGATCCAGGATGTGTTCTCCTAGTGCCCTTGTCATGATCTGTGATTTAAGGCTGTATGTGTATCTTCAATCAGCCCAAATGCTATAAAGATTCATTGTTAGCTCACTGCCCTGTGGTTTCCTGCCAAGCCACCAAAGTGTCTTTTCCATCTCTGGTATGTGTTCACTTGCCTGGGCTGCAGAGGCATCCTGTCACCTGTGTCACTGCCTCCCTATTCACCTGAAAGGTTTTACATTAGATGCAGGTCCTCTGCTCCCCTTTGTAGTTGCCCTCTGTTGGACACAGTTTTCCATATTCCTAAGCTGGCTGATCCCAAGCCGTCCCTTTGGGTCGAACCCGTGAACTGTCCTCCCAGTTCTCTGAAGTCTGATCCTATTTTTTTCTGTTTCTGAATTCAGTGGATTAGTTTCTTTTTATGTACTTTGCGATTCTGGAGTCTGTCATTAGCCAGATAAAGGTTTTCACCAGCCACACTGCACACTGACATGACAGCCAGAATTAAGGATCAGGTCTTCTTGCATCTCTTTGTAATATTTACATTGGGGATATTCCTGGTAACAAACTTCTTAGTCGACTAAACCAGCGAAAAACAACATTAGACTAACTGACTCTAAAACTAAGACACACTCAGATATTTATTTAAATTTGACAACTGTTGTCATAACAAATGCCTCTGAATCCAGTAATCACATTCTTCAATAATGAATCATGCGTTAACCGTGTGGCACCATTGCACCTCATATGTCAAACCGTCAACAAAGAAGAAACAACACTTAAAATAAACCGATGTTAAATATTATATGAAAACATGTTATGACAAAAGATGTTAAAATTTAAAATAACAAAACAGTAATTAATTCAGCCATTTTTTTTTCAGCTTATCCAGGGAAATTTGAGGCCAGCCCAAACGGTTTCAGGTCTCCTCCTGGGAGAACATGCCCAGTCGGAACACCCAGAATACGCCCATATCGGGTGGGTCCTTTCTCGTCAACAATGCTCCACCTGGTGGCAAATAGCTGCATAACATTAGGAATCAACAATTCACCGGCACTGGGTATCAATTAAAATGTAAAACAAATAGCTGAAATTCCTAGTACCTCTGGTACTGTCAGCTGGTTGACTAGTTGCGCATATCCCTAGGTTATATTGCACAAAGCAATCAATAACTCATTTTAGTAATCTGGAACTGCTTCACAGATACTCTTCTGAGAGTAAGTTCTGAAGAGCTGTTCTTGAGTAAAACTACAGTAAAATCTTTAGAAGATTGTTGACAAATGCTCAAAAGAGGGTTTTACATTTGAACATTTAGCTTGTTTACTCTACATTTTATGTATTTTTTCACTTTAAGCAAGAACAGAGTTTTTCCTGAGTGCAACCCAAAGTCTCCTGATTACATTTTGACAAGCAAGATGTCAACATGGCAGAGTTAGGGAATGATAAAGAAAAGTATTAAACAGAAAGTGGAATCACTGCAGCAGTTAAGACCCCTTATTTTCAGCTTGTGTCTCTTTTATTTGAATACCTGATATAATAAAGCCTAGTTAAACGCAGGGGATTATACACAATATAGAGTTGATCTCTTTCAGTAACTGGCTTTTAATCTGTTTTTGTCACAGTCTTGGGTGGAAGAATACTGATGCTGCCCACTCTTTGTCGATGCCTGCTTTCAGTCGGGTATGTGAATGGCACTCACACGAGGTGGTGGTGTGTGGCTGGTTGTGTCACAAGTGCTTATAACTTTACTGGTCAAGATGTAGAGGAAAGACCTTGAGTTGCTTCCATTTGCAAGACACAGACACACATGAACAGGAGCAGTGGCCAATGGTGGTGGTTTAGAGGGCGTTAAACTGGCGTGAGTGTCAGAGGGTATGTGTGGCCAGCTATAGTGCATTTTGTTGTAATGGCGTCCCAGTTGTCTTGTGAGAAATCAATGGAAACCAGGAGTCTCTGCAAGCAAGGGAGGCCAAGACTTCGTCAGCCTAAATATTTAATTCTGGGAACACGTCTGAAGCTTTTAAAGATGAGCACACTGCCCTGTTTTCTCTTGCAATGAGCGCTTGTGGACACAAAGACACACTCCTCTGTTTTGGAAGGTGGTGGTGGTAGAGGCATACACTCTGAGTGCACTTGTCACACACAAATACAAACAACACAGACACAAATGAATATTAAAAACGCACACACACATACACACACATTCATGCTTGGACAGCACTGCCTGTCCATCCTGGCTCAGGTCAGGGCTGGGTTAAAAATCAATCCTAATCAATTATTAAGAGCTTGGGTAGTTCAGCAACTCAAAAAGGGCAGGCAGTCCTATTGCTGCCTTCACTTGCCCCCCCCCCCCAAAAAAAAAAATCAAACCAACAAACAAAAGCTCTGGAAAAATAACCCATCAATATATATGATCTGGCTTTGTGGGTGAGCTGAGCTGATTATGATGTTTTCAATTGGATGACAAATTATTTCAAATGATGCAATTCAGTGTCTTGCTCAAGGACACTTCTACATCACAGTTGGTTCACCTCTGCTACTAAAATGTAATGAAAGACACCACCATCCTACTCATAGGACGATGGTACCTTTGTACTCTATGCAACTCACAGTAGTTTTTCTTTCATTGCTAAAATTTTGAGTGAAGTGGGAGGCATTAGCAAACTGAATGAAATGTTAGAATTTATCAGATAAAATATTATTTTTATGTTTCTTAGATCTCATTGTTGGACCTTTTGCATTTTTTTGCAATTTTACTTTGGTTTCTTAGACGATTTGATTATAAAGTTATACACATATCCACAATTTTCATGTCACTTCATAACTTTAAAAAAAAATTTAGATTAAATGAAGGAAAAATATGCACGATTTAAATTGAACTGGTGATATTGCTTTTCACTTTAAAGGAGCAGTAATCAGTATGGTTGTCCTCTAGTATGATAGAACTGTATACCATCTGAACCTTTCACATGAGTTGAGTAGATCCTGGCCTTACAGAGTTCATATAGCTAACATAGATTTTTCTGAACTTTTTGGACGAAGAAAACTGAACATTGTGTGGTTGGGACGTTCTCTTTTTTTGCCAGCAAACTACACCATGTTATTAACTTTTTATTTGGCCACCATTTTTGTATGGCTAGGGTTATATAGCCTCCTGTTGCTTTGTTTGGCATGCTCGTGACAGCGCTTGAGGTTGTATTTTGCATTATGTGGAAGGAAATATTTTCCACTTAAAAGTCCCCGTTTTTAAACTATCCATTATGTCAGGACGCTGTAAGAGAAAAAAATGTAATGTGTGCCTTCAATTAAAAAAAAAATAAAAATTTTCTTGTGTCTTTTTAATTATTTAGTCAGTGGAGTAAATTTCCAAAGGAAGTGAGTGGAACTGAGAAAAGTTCCCCAAATGTACCCAAGTAAGTGTCTTGGGCCACACCCATTTAAAGCCACAATACAATGATAGTTGTAAATAAAGATGAGTTAAAAAAAATGCTGGAGACGGGCTTTAACCTTTACATATTGTCTGGACCAAATTTAACCCATGTTACATTTGGCAGCAGAAACAAATACCTTAAATGTCAATCTTTCATCCCAAATTTGATGATTTTTCCTAAAATGATGCAAAATACACAAAAATAAAATTATTTTTTTAAATTGTTATACTTTTGTATAGGTAGTGTACACTGAGGGTTTACAAAATCCGTAAGTAAGTAAGTAAGTAAATAAAATTAATTTATATAGCACATTTCACAGGTAAAAATCACAAAGTGCTTCACAATAATCCCAGATATATAAATAAAATAATATAAAACAATGAAAAAATTAATTAAAAGCAGGTTTGTATAAAAATGTCTTTAGCTGCTTTTTAAAGGAGTCATTGGAGTCTAGACAGTGTAAAGACAACGGAAGAGAGTTCCACAGCCTTGGTGCCAGTGCCTGAAAAGCCCGATCCCCATGTGTTTTGAACCTAGTATGTGGGACCAACAGTAACCTCTGACCTGAAGACCTAAGTGCTAGGGATGAAGCATGAGGTTTCAACAGGTCAGAGATGTACTGGGGAGCTTCACTATGCTCTAAAAGTTAGGACTAAAAAGAGAAGCCAAAACTGGAGTAATGTGTGACCTTTTTTTGTGCCAGTTAAAAGTCTTGCCCCAGCATTATGAACAGTCTGAAGGTGATTTGTTGAGACAGGTAAAAAGACCGTTACAATAATCCAAACAAGAAGAGATAAAAGCATGAATAATCATCCCAACTTCTGCCTTTGACACCAGTAGTCTGAGTTTAGAAATGTTTCTTAAATGATAAAAACAGTTCCGGACCAGTTGTTTAGAGTGTTTCTCAAGAGACATTGAACTGTCAAATATAACACTTAATCTGAGACTCGACTGAAATGAAGGGCCTAAAAACCTGATATGCTGCCCAATTTCTGAGAACATGTGATCAGGAGCAATAATCAAAGTTTCTGTTTTATCTGTATTAGACTAGAGGAAATTGGCATTTAACCATTGTTTGATTTCAGACAGACAATTATTTAAACAAGACAATTTTAAAAACTCAGAAGCTTTGAAAGAACAGTATAACTGAATGTCATCAGCATAGAGATGGTAAGAAATATTATTTTAACGTCTGATAATTTGGCCTAGAGGGAGTATATGAAGACAAAAAAAGAATCAGACCTAAAACAGATCCTTGAGGCAAAACTGATGTTTCACACAACACTTGATTCATACAGACAGTAAAAGATCTCTCAGATAGACTGGGGTCTTTGAAGGTGTTTGCATGTTTGACTCATTCCAGAATACTTATGTGTGAGCTTTCTCTCATGTTCCAACACATACATTTCTGGTTAATATGTGACTCTAAACTGACCATGGTTATGAGGTAGATCAAGCGCTCTAAGGCTTTATCAGTAGTTTGAAATCTTATTGACAACAACATGATGGTGATTTTGTAAATTATATTGTTCATTAAAGTTACTGTGTGATTGACAAATTGCTACTATATGACTGTGCAGTGTCTCTTGGTCAAAACACCAAGAATGGTAATAATGAAAACGCTCAACTTGAGGATTCCTAATGGGACTTCACTAACCAACGGATGACATCATCGCAGCAATGTCCATTTTTGTGTACAGTCTTAGGACACAATCACACTGTCCTTTGTTTAACCCCTTCTACACCAAAGGGAGTTGCTCTCTTTCACATGAACCAGTAAATAGGCAAATCCCTAAACAACCAGTACTACTAGTTCTAAACTTACAACACTTTCGGATGTCCATGCCCATGACTTACTTCCAAATAAAATATAGTTGTAGCATGCTTTGTCAATTGCATTTTCAATTTTTGTCTGACATGCGTCATGGCTGGAGCATGAAGTTCACTGCCAACTGCCAACCATGTCCTTTCCCCCAACAGAGGACATGTCAGAGTGGGGCCAGGGTGACCCATATGAGCCTTTCTCCAATCAATGCGAGCTCGTCTTAAGTGTGATTACTAAAGACAGGCAGACAAACACACATAAACGCAGACACACGTACACAGATAGGATGGCCATGCATTGGTCGATGCGCCCCTGGGCTGGTCTGTAAAGGCGTCACATCTGAGAAGCATGTCGTTCCAGCCTGATGAGCAATCTTCCTCATCAAAAGACCTTTATCCCAATCAATAAGGCTTTTGGCAAGGGAGCCCTACACCGCCTGTCCACTGTTCCCACCTCTGTGTTGCTGTGTGCGTGTGCTCAGCAGGGGATTTGTTGGTGTGTGTACATTGTTCATGTCAAATGCAAGGTTTTCACCCAAGGCTGTACGCTAATAGGAGAGCTGGATATTACTTTTTTGTTTTTCAGTGTTAATATCTGCACTTTCACAGGTGTCACTTAAAGTTCAAATGCACATGAGTTTGACAGCTGGAATGTTTTGGTTCCAATGGAGGCCTCAGCATCAGTCTGCCAAATGTTTTTCTCACTGATGTTCCAGTTGAAAAAAATCCACTTATATAACTCTGTGGTAATTATTAGGTGCTCAGTTTTTGTCACTTTCTTCTGTATTCAAGTTAGACATTCTACTTCTTTAAAGACACACTCTGATTGTACTTCCATTCAAGTTGGGGGACGTCCAAGACTGTTCTTGAACAAAACACACTGACATAAAAATGTAATATGTTGGTGTTTGAGAGGTATTCTAGGATCACTGATGAGTTAGTATGCAATCTTATGACTAAATAATTATTATTTTTTGAAAATAGTTCTGCAGGAATGAGGTACTAAAGCAGCACTATTTCACATCATCATGTTATTTTTATACATGTTGTCTTTCTGTACAAATGTCCGCAATATATTATCATTATCCCATCTTCCCATGTTGTGTTACCCACGTGAGGTTGTTGATTAAATCATGATTGTAGCTTAGCTGTTGCTAATCAAAAAAACAAACAAATAACACAGAGTACAATAACTATGAACAGTAGCTTGCAGGTGATGTCAACCTCAATGAAATCAGTTTGATTTATTTTTTATTTCTTTGCAAGACAGTGAATAGGTACTTGTACAAAATTTCACTGCCCACCGATCAGTACCCAATTTTTTTTAAAAATAAAATAAAACAGAAATATCATTTATGTAGTTCCGATTGGAGAAGTGTGAACAGGCTGTATCCTTTGGGAGTCCTTAATATGAGTCAACCGACCATTCAAACCAGCCTGTGGTTGAGACAGTTCAAGAAAACTCAGAAGATAAAATAAAAAGTACCAAAGCAGTATTTCCTTGGTTCCAAAGGCAAAAGTTAAGCTAAAGTGGAAACTGACTGAAAGCTAGTGCTCTTCTTAGCCCTGATAGTAACGGATACAGAAATACACCAAAACTGAATCAGCAGAAGCCTGAGTTTTTTATTGATCAAATATTGGTCAAACATGAAATATTTTTCAGATTGCAGATTCCCATCTCAGTAGTCACAAATGATTTTTGTCTTAAACTTATATAGTTATCAGTAGGACAGGTGCAGAAACCTTAAAGGATAATAATATGTATAAAATGATATATTGTTATTAGTATTATTATTAGTAGTAATAGTAGTATATGTTGAAAACCAAAAAAAAAATAGATGCATTGTGTGCTTGCGTATATAAAGTGTCAGCATATGATACAATGATACTATGATGACAAATTACCATTCTCTGAAAGTCTTTAACCTGTTGGCCATAACAGGAGAGCTGTGAATTCATCTATCTTGCTCATCCCACAACTCCCGCAGGGGGCCGGTTAATTAACCTAATAAAAACACCAACCATTTTCCTAAGGTAAATTGAATTGACTTGTCAATGATGTACGTCAATACACATAAGGAGCATTAGTACTTAGTGAGAGGAGCATTAAAGGGGAATGGGTATGTGTACAAAGAGAGCTGTGTAGGAAAATGGGTTTACAAGTGATCATTCTGCATGATCTGAGTGCTCTGTTTCCTGTGCGAGCGTGATGAAAATAATTTCATATTAAAAGTACAAGCAGCAGCGTCATTAAGCAATAGAAGCCATTGAACTTTGTGACTCAACAATCTTTTTTTCTGTTTAAATACATGCATCATAACCTTATTTTTTCTGACAGGAATGCCTGCAAACTCAAAATTTCAGCCATGAAGAATTTTAGTTGATACTATGCATCATGGATTCCTCAGATGTCATTAAAATAGTCCTAAGATTCTGTCAGTAAATTCCAACTTTTCATGTTTTATTTGATATAGTCAAGTTTCACTCTAATTGCATAATTGAATAGACTCCCTTTTCTGAGTTTAAACGTTTAAATGTATCAATTAAATTTATTTTGGGCTTTTGTTCAACTTTGTCCAACTGACATTTCCAACTGAAATTTCATATATTCAAGTTTCATTCTAAATATTGAAATTTTACGTCTTATATTTAAGTTTCATTCCATACATTGTTTTATTAGATATATCCCTCATTCTATATAATAAAGTTTTATTCAATGTCCAAACTTCATTCTCTATATTTCCATATAGACAAGCTGCATATTATAGAGTCAAGTTTTAGTCTGTAGAGCCACAGTGTAGTGGTTTACACATTAGCTTAGTAAGTGAATAATCCCTGATTTGTTCCCAGAAGGAGACATATATCCCTTTGAGATTGTATTGGGAAGGGCGACTGGTGCAAAAATCTGCCAAATCAAAAGATGCGGCGCTTCCTGCTCTGACAACCCCTTGTGAATAAGAGAGCAGCTCAAAGTGACTTCTTTTATCCAAGTTCCATTCCATATATTCAAATTTAATTCAATATACCCAAGTTTCATTGTCTGTATTCAAGTTTTGATGCCATATAGTTAAGTTTGGCTTCATATTTTCCTAGATTTATTCATCCATATATCGAAGTTTGATTTCTAGTTTGTTTCGAGTAAAGACTGTAAAGTGTTTAAATTTCAGTTTGTGTAGATTTTATTTTTTATTTTTTTAGGCAGGTTTATCAATAAAATGAAAGTAAACACAACTACTGGTCTATGATCACAGATTTGAACATTTAATTAATTATATTTTAATATATAAGGTATAAAAATACTGTATGTGCCACTAAAACGGTGCAAAATACAGGATTATTGTAAGCCCCCCCCCCCCCCCCCCAAAAAAAAAAAACCCCAAAACAAACAAAAACAAAAAACAAAAACAACCCTAGACACGAACTTGGTGTTCATTAAAATGCTGCTTGCCTGTTTGACATTTTCATTTCATCAGTGATCTCTTGGAATCACTGTGCAGTAACACAGTAACAGTAAACCTCTGTCAGTGATGGAGGAAGAACGTTCTCTTTATTCTCCCTTTCTTTAGCTTCCATCTCTTTCTCTTCCTGCATTAGAGCCTCCCACTGCATTCCTGCCTCATCCTGTTAATGTTAATAGCTCTGGCTGATGTTTTAATAAATTAGGCTTGATTAAGAAAATCGTCGCCCTTTTGATTCTAATGGGCTCTTAAACAAACTCTGCCGTGACAGAATAATCATAAAAAAAAAACATAACAGAGTGGAGTCTGTTACTATGTGGTGTGTGTATCACTGCCTCTGCATATGTTTTGGGAAGTGAAATTTGGATTGGAGAGTGTGTGGAAGCACCCAGTGATACCACGTCTTCACTGGAGAAGTGGAAGCCTCGCTGTATGTGTGTGTGTGTGTGTGTGATGGTTTACGAGCGCTGCTTTCTCTCAGCCATTAAGCTCCTTCCTCCGGTCTCTCCCTGTGGTGGTGTAATGACCTGCAATCAGCTCTGAGTGTATCTCCATTAAAAGGCCTTTTCGTTCCACCCTACACTGACGAGAAGTGCTCAGTTAGAGAAATTAAAACACGCAGGAGGCTCCATTGCTTCTCTAGTTATTACAGATCTATAGTTTCTCTTACCACTACCTCCTACGATGACAGTTATAGTATTTAGTTTCTTTTGCAGCTCCACACTTAAAACTTCTTCTATGGAGATCAAATACATTTATTTCTGCTAGCTTGGTTAGGCTGGTTATTGCTAACAAGCTACCACTGTCCAGTCCTGCCTCATGTTTTCTTGTGCACAGGGTAGCCAGGTCACTGTGAGTGTCACTCACAGCTGCTGACAGTAGCCTCTGTTCTGCTTTGTGTACTTTGCTTTTTTCTGCTACAAATTCTGGATGTAGTTATTAATTATTATTAATCTTTGGCTCTCTTCCACAATGCATCTTTAGTCCTGTCAGACTCCCCTCACCCCAACCAGTCACGACAGATGGCTGACCCTTCCTGAGCCTGGTTCTTCCTGTTAAAAGGGAGTTTTTCATTCCCACTGTTGCCAATTGCTTCGCCTTAGCGGGTCGTCTAGTTGTTGGAGTTTTCTTTGTATTGTTGTATGGCCTTTATCCTCCAATATGTTGTTGTGATTGGGTGCTACATAATTAAAACTGAACTGAGTTGGTCCTCTAGGTTGCAGCAACTCTCTAGAGTGAACATGCCCAGCCTGCAGAAACGGAAAAATGTAACTTTCAAAAGAAAAGACTAACATATAGCACATAGAACAGGACATTGTTATTTTAAAACATTGTCATTATGTTACTTTTGAAAATATTATTTCAAATCTTAACTCTCCAAGTGTTTTTTTTAAGTAGTCTAAGGGGATGCAGTGTTTCATTAATATAAGAAAATAAAGAAAAAATACTAAAGAGCAATAATAAAAATGTCAAACTTCATTTTACCTTACACTTGTACAGATGTGTGTGCACATAAAAACAAAGAAGTGAGAGAAGAAACAAATCACTGAATTAGTATTAGTGTTATGTTTACTTAACAAGAGAAACTGTCTTTAGCATTCACATTACCCTGATGCCTTTGATGCTAAGACTACCCAGACCTATTTATACAGTGTTCAGTAATACAAAACACTTTTTCCCCCCATGCACTGTAAAATAAAGATACAGCATCCTCCCATGGTTTGGGCTGCAGCCTTGGATTCGAGTTGCATTGCACTTGTTCGGTCTTTTGCAGTTAACTTCTTGACCTCTTCTCCAGTGTGGTTTACTCGACGAGTTTCAAGCAATTTGTAAACAATACATTAAATATTAATTCCAAGGGCAGCCACACTCCTGCTGGTAGATCCTACTACTCTTCAGAAAGAACAGTGCTTATTTGAAGTGAAGTGTTGTCCTTTCACAAATGAGAACATCTAAATAGAGGCTAATATGTTTCACTCGCTGCATGTTACACTAATCCTGTTGTTCAAATGCAGGATCCCCCACCATTTCTTATTAGCAATGTACACGGGCATCCCCCACAAATTAATGACAGCTATTTATGAGAAATGCTAGCTAATAATTTAATGCTTGTGAGCAGCAACCAGACTGATTACAATATAATTTTAACATTACTCCTATTTAGCTGAAGCTGTAGAGACTGACAGAGAATTCAAAGAGTGAGAAGACTTTTACTTTCATATCTTCATCCACCATATGCACTTCTTAGTTCATAGAGTATGTGCATGTGCCATGTTTACACTGTATGTATGTGATAGTGACAAACCTGAAAGAGTCGACTCTTCGTGTATCAAGGACTAAGAGTGAACTGCATCATGTGACTGATACAGTCAACTAAAGCAGCATTTTAAAGAGGTGCTCTGAAAGTCCCAGTTGATCCTTCCCATTTATCCATTTTCTAGACCTTGTAGCCCGTTCATATTCAATAAGACACACAAATACATTTTAACCTTTGGGCAATTGTAAGGTTGCACACCTCTTCATCAGGAGGTAAGCAGTGTGGATATGCCATCTGTACAAAAAGCTTCAGTAAATCTGCTGCACTGTAGTCTTTAAAAATAGTGGCTGTGGCTCAGTGGGTAGAGTAGGTCATCTACTAGTTGGAAGGTTGTTGGTTTGATCACTGTCTGCGCCAGTCTGCATACTGCATTGTCCTTGGGCAAGATACATACCTTGAGTTACTCCTGATGCATTCATGAGAGTGTGAATATCAGATAGAGAGCATTGGAAAGAAGTCACTGTACGAATGATATTTCTTAAGTTGAAAAGTGCAAATTTATTTATATGAAAAAAGAAGGTGACCCCTTTGAGCAAGCACTTGGCAACAGTAGGAAGGAAAAACTCCCTTTTAACAGGAAGAAATCTCCAGCAGAACTAGGCTCAGGGAGGGGCAGCCATCTGCCGTGTGTGCGGCTGGGGGGTGAGAGGAAGGAGACCGGACCAATCCATTAAAATTCTAAGAATCTAAAATTTCTAACCCATACTGTAAAATATCACAAACTTAGATGCATGCAGTTCTGGCAATATATTAATTTGATTTTAACACTCCTTTTAACACTCCACACAGCTTAATTGAAATCCATTTCTACTTCTATTTTCTTAACCACTTATTGAATTTTGGGTCACAGTGAGCTGTCACAGGGCAAGAGACAGGTTACATCCTGGACAGGACGGTACATCCAGTCCATTGCAGGCCTAACTTAATTTAACAATACATATTAACAGCATCTAGTTGCAATTATATTTCTTACAAGTCAGTTAAAAGGGGTAGACTGGAGTCAAATATTTATCTAATATATTAGATATTTATCTAATATTGGTGTCACAGATGAGCAGAGTTTACTGAGAATGATTCTCAGTATGCCCCCTTTGTTGAGGCATAACATTTCAGTTTACACCCTTGCAAAGTAACCTCTAAACAAAATGCACAAAATAATTTTCTCTAAAATAAAATCAGCCTTTGAAACAATGTTTAGAATCTTGTACCACTGTGAATACAACTGATGGCAATAGTGAACAATTTTCACAGCAGAAAAAGCATCAAATCATCCAGAGAAGCCACTCTGGCAGTGTAATCTACTTCCCTGCTCTCTGCGTGTGGATGCCTGGTATGTTATACATCACAGCATTGTTCTGTTATTGAAAACATGGAGAATCACTTTAATGGCACTTCTTATCAGCCAAATGTTTTGTCAGTTATGACAAAGTTTGGAGGAAAATGTTGCCAACGAACGATAGCTTAACGCCATATCAGTTGCCAAGTGAAGACTGGAATGCAGCTATGACTGTGTGGGAATTTTCTTTGTCACTGCTCAGTGGACGCTTCGGGTTCTCAGGTCTGAGAGGAATGAATGGTGATGTGAGTGAGAGTACCTGATTAAATAAAGGATAAAAAATGACTCCCACTCTCCTTGATCACCCACATCGTCTGTCTTGTTTGTTTTTCCTGCGTGCTGTCATTCTTTCTATTTTGTCACCCTGGCACTTTCTTTGTGTTGCTCTTTGGAATGTTGCTATTGTGCATATGGCTGTGCATGTTTCTAACTACGTATTTATTTGTGTTCATAACCCCGTATCTACATGTAAGAATAGGCGGATCTAAATCTGCATACGTGTGCACTTCAATCTCTTTGTTACTGATTTCAGACATTGGACTGAAGTAGGGAATGATTTACAGGGCAATGCTGTCATGTACACATATGTTTAGAATCATCTCCATGCAACTGCATTACACTTTGAACACAAAGACACCTCTGTGTAGTATATACTACACAGCGTAATGATTTCATCTTTTTTAGGTTTAGTTTTTCATTAAAACAGCTAACTACTGCAAAATGTGTAAGAAGGCAAAGGAATGAAAAGTGTCAGATTTGAATGAAAGGGTGAGAAGTCAGATAACTCAGTAGGTACTTCTCTGTGTTCGTGTTCCATAGCTGAATGATTGTGAGATGCTTCCTTTGGTTCCTTCAAGACGTGGGACCCATGGATATCCAGGCAGCCAGGCAGGATTTGAACCTTGCTGTTATTGACAGTCCTCTCACAGTTTCTTGTGCACTATTTATTTATTCAAAAAGAACATTTTTATAATTTGTGATACTTGGTGTGCAATTTTCATCACACACAAGAACAAAGAAAGTCTTAAAATGTTTCACTTTGTCTGTGATGAAAAGAGAATATATGAAAGTTTACCCCTTTGAAGAAAATAATGAAAGAAAAAAACCTTTTGATAAATTACCTTTTTGAGCTGCATTAGTATAATTACTTATCAGTATTTACACATCTATACTTTCAAAACAGTGTTGTGGTAAAGCGTGTAATAGAAACATGGGTCCACTGTGTAGATGTCACACTTTGCCTCTCCTAAGCGAGAAACAGGCACACTTAAGCTGCAATAAGCTGCAATAAGCTGCAATAAGTTGCAGTAGGCTGCAGAACCAGCAGAGGGCGATATTTTATGCCAAGACATGAAAATAGTCAAGGGAAACATTTAAATACACATTACTAAAAAATTTACATGTAAATACAATATTAGCTACCTAGCTTAATCACTTCCTAATCACTTGCCCGTTTGCGTGACTTGACGGTCTACATCTTTTTGCAGTCTGTTTACCTGCTTTTTAATCGTTTGCTGTTTTAACTGTTTAGCGATTGCTGTAGTAGTTTTGTGTGCTTTAAGCTTAGATTCATTTCTGGCAAAATGCATTTATATTTAAAAATTGATTCAGGATTTAATGAATCGATATTGCATTATTCAAGCTAAAATCTATTTTTTAAACCTATCCCTAATTTCATACATTCTTGGCCAGCAGCAATGTGTATATATTATGCAGCATCTCTATTAAATGCTTTGCCATGATAACGGGTTGATATTTTCATATAGCCATAATTAAAAAGTAATGTTTGAAAAATTATACACAAAGTTAGTTAACCTGCTATGTAGGCTGCTACATTATCTGTAAAGCCAACAACAAAAGAGGACAAAATCGGTTGTGCCTGATTATGTGATATCATCATGAAAACGTTTTGACCTGAACAGTACTGAGCATCAAGAAGAAAATACAGTGTTGGACCTGACAGCTGATCATGTTATTCTGTGTAGTGTATCAGAGTTGACAATAATCAATGCCACATTTGGGAAAAATGCAGTGTAAGAGCAACAAGTTCTGTTATGTGATCTAAATAAAAAGCTAATGTTAATCATACCATACTGCCTCCTTGTTTCCATTCAATTCTTAAAATTTATATCACAGAAACCTGTCAGACTTGATTGTTTTCTTTTATAATTTAATCCAGTGCAGAAATGTAGCTATACAGAGTAAACTGTCTCTTAGCCCAGGTATGGTGAGACTTCCTAACTCTACAATCTCCTCATCTGACACACTGACCATTTATCAGAGAAAAGAATCGCATAGTCAGAAACCTGTGTTAGAATGTGCGCTAAATGGAAGAAAACATCCTACAGAACAAATGGCTTCTTGGCTTCAGTTCATACTGGGAAATGTTGTGTTTTTCACATAATGTGTGATGTGTAGATAACAAAAGAAACAACGAGCAGAGGTTGTTGCTGATTTCTTCAGTAGTTTCATTCTTGTCCTGTAATGTGGCTTTACATTGAAAAGCTGGTATGCAGTCAGATGCTTTCATCTGCATCCTCTGTATTTTCTGGGTGTATTTCCACCACTCTCCATCAGTCAGTGCATGTATACCGATGAGTCTCTTTATGGAAGTGTTTGTGTGTCTAGATGTGTATTTTTGCAACTGCAACCTACCTCTCCTCACGCTGCCATAAACGCTGCTGTCTCTCCACCTCTCTCTCTCTCTTCCTCTCTCTCTGATATACATAGCAATGACCCCTGTCTCAGTCATGCTGGCACCATGCTGTGAATTCCATCTAAGCAGAAAAACAAGTGGAGATTGTTATGCAAATGGCTATGTGGTGGGCCTTGTGCAGGAGGAGAAAAATGGCAATGTTTGTATCCTTATGTGGGTGCTGGGTGGCAGTAAGAGAGGGGGAAAAAGACAAGATACAGAAAGGGAAGAGAAAGAAAGGGGAATGAAAAAGGAGTAGAAGGAAAATGGAGGGGGCAGGAAACATATTAAAGATACAGAAAAGAGACAGGATGGCATGATAAGATGCTCTTTTGAAAGTATGTTTACAGGAATAAACTCTGCCATAGGCAGGTGGTCTATACCTGCAGGATGTGCTTACCATGTAAGTCATTCTCACTGATCAGCCAGGGGTAACTGGGTACACCATGCAAATAAGTCTCTTCTTGCAGGGAGTTTGTATATTTTCATATATCATATTTATGCCCATATTTCTGTAAATGCTAACTCTTTCTTTTTCATCCTGTCAGCATGCGGCCTAGGTACACACAAACACGTGCAAACCCCACACCCACTCGCAGCACGATGCATTAAGAGGTAATGAAGGGAAATAGCTGGTTAGTTACTGTTTAATTGTCATTGCACTTGATGGGGAATATGTCAACCTAGCACAGCTTCACTGACCAGAAAACAATGACTTCACACACACACACTTAGAAAAGTGCTGAAGATATGTAGAAGATGAAATTCTTCATGTGTGAACTATATCTCATAAAGTACCTTTTGCTGAAAGTGTAATTGTTACTGACTGGTTGGTTGGTTGTCGATGGTTGGGTGAACAAATCACTACGCTCTGACACTGGCTACAGATGTTTGCACTTTGTTTTATATTATGGCTAAAATACATTCAAGTTTTAGGATTTTGCTCCTTGCGTAGCATAGACAAGATGAGAACACTCGTGTTTATCAACATTTGTTATAATATGCAAGGTTAATATGGTTGCTTTCCTGTTGCATTCTATAAATGGTTTGGTTTGGTTTAGGAAGACGTTGTGGCTTACGTAAAAATACACTCCTGTTGTCAAATAGCCAATGGGGCTGATTGTAGATTACTTTACTGAGGTGGGAGTGTCTTCAGGGTGGGAAACACCAAGATCTGATACAAAACAAGATAACTTGTTTTGGGAGGTCTGATCTCTCTTCCACGGAGTCAAATACTGGCGCCCTGCGACAGATACTGGTATATGTCTCAAAAGCATCCTTTGGTTTTTATGCTGAGTTTATTGAGATCTGTCACTCCTACCTACTCACATATGGTTATTTGTCTAAAAACACATCACATTTAAACACCCTGTTTTCTCACTTTTCAGTATGTTGTGATGAGAAATATTTTGTTTGGAAAAACTAGCAAGTAAACAGAAATGTAAAAAGCTAGTGAAAATGAAAAAGTGGGAAAAACCTCCCACGCAAGGCATAAACTATGGCTGACAAACTTGCGACTTACACCCTTTAATGTGGCCTGTTTCGTTCTCTATAAGAGGACTGATATCACTTGGAATCAAGGCATGTATCGGAAAGACCAACTTGTGCATATATTTGACAGAATGACTGTGTTTAACGTTTAAGGATGAAGATGCATTGAACATAATGGCAATAGAAACATATTCCAACCACAAGACTGACTAGCATCTCATGGTACAGAGAGAAGACATCTTACAAATCTTGATGAGGTGGCTGTAGCTCAGGAGGTAGAGGGGGTCATCTACTAATCGGAAGGAAGGTGGATCCATCCCTGACTGCTCCAGTCTTCATGCCAAACATCCTTGGGCAAGATACTAACCCCAAATTGCTCTCTGATGCAGCCATCTGTGTGAATGTTAGATAGAAAACATTTAAGCATAGGAGGGAAAAAGTGCTTTGAGTTCTCAGGTAGAGAAGAAAAGTGCAAGAACCAGTCCATTTTCTTTGATAACAACTGAGGCTCGTTGGAAGATAAACTTTCCCTGGACATCACCAGTGTCATCTCAGTGAGCCCATCATCTGTTACAAACCAATTACTTGTGAAAGCCAGCAGCAAAATGGTGATTGGTTAAATATTAATAAATCCAAGTTAGCATTTTCACTGCTCTCACGTTTTTTTTTTTTTAATGGTGATGATAATGATGCCTGAGCTGATATTTTGGAATTTCATCTTTCTGTAAGATGTCAACAACTATAAGGACATAATGAACAATCGTGTTCTCTACAGACCGAGAAAAAGCTGGGGGGAATTTTAAAATCTTGCTCTCCCCATCACCAAACAAAAACAATGTGAAATATTCTGGCAAAAAAATAATGAATACCTCTGTTCATAGAATTAAAGAGTGAATGGCGGTGATTATGTGGAGATGATGTGAATTCTCAAATCAAATGCTACCAGAAATGGCAACACAAGCATATCTAAATAATCTAATAGATTTGTTTTATCCATGTGGTAAACAAACATTTATTCAAAAACTAGATGGTGTCCTTGCACTGGCCTTGCAGTTCTTTTTTCATAAGCTTTTTCATTTAATTCTGCCAAATAGGCCAAAATTCCTCAAAAAGGTTAATGTCTATCTAACTCGTCCCTTACCCCTCAGTTGTCAGACATAGGGTTAAACTGGAGGTTAGAAAGATTAAACTGATTCCAATTGTCTCGTCTTACCCTCTGCAAGTAGGTATAAGCATAAGGAGTAGAGGTGTTCTTTTTAAAACTATAATTTATCATTCTTTGGTCGCCAAGAACAGACATTATAAGAAAACAAATGAAATGTACTGCACGCACTTTCGGTATGAATGTCTCTGTTTGATAAAAATGTCTTCCTTGCAGCATTATAGTTGTTACTACTGTAAATTAGTTGTTCATGAACATCATTCTTGGCAGACAGGTTTGAAATATGCATGCGTGTGGGTATATCTGTGACCATGTGTGTGCATCTGCTGCACATTACTCACACTCCTTTCTCCAAACCTCTTTTTCTCCTTTTAGTCTTCCTCAAAAAAACCCTGACACACACTGTCTCTTCCACTTTCACTGTTTATGTCACACAACCCCCCCCCCCCCCACACACACACACACACACACCACCACCCGCCAAAACACACCCGTTCTTGTGGAGATGCTTCAGCTTGATCGTTATCCAACAGCATCATCAATTATTAGGTCTGGTTTATGAAACCCCAGTGCAACTCGCCACCAAACACACTGTGTGTATTGCTTTTCATAGTGGACACTGATCCTTGAGATTTTTTTTCTTTTTGGTTGCTTTGTCTTGAATGAAGGTTGCATCAGTTTACATCAGCAGTGGCGGGCTGGACCCCCCCACCACCACCACCACCATCACCACCACCAAGCTGTGAGGGCAGTTTCAGTGTTCAGATCGTCACTCTACATGTAGTGCTTTTACAGTTCCTTACTCTAAATGATGAATTAAGTTCAATGAAAACGTACTTTTAACCTCATGTGAGCTCGAGTGAAACCCTGAGGTCCTCGGGTTGCTCCCCATGAGGGGTGAGTTCAGAGATAGGTGGGTGGTGGGGGGACTGAAGGCGTGTTTCTGTAACACATGATTCGAGGTATTAACCATAAAGGAAAAAAAGCATAACAGAAAAGCTGTTAGACCCAACTTTGTCCAATCTGGTCTCACAGAATAGTGTTAAATAGATAAAAGGATAAGATTAAATAGAAAAATTAGAAATATTACCTCTCAGAATGTTACAATATTTCCTAGGCTTCAATCATAGAGGCTTGCAGACTGATGGGCACCCGTGTGGCCAGTAAGGGAAAATGTGGTTGCTGGAAATTGCTTACATTTTCTGTGAAATGGAATGCTGAAGCCCCAGTCACACAGGCCTAGACGCTGACCAGTGAATATCTCAGTTGCTATTATTATATGTGTTACCTAGCCAGTTTGTGGCTGGGGAGGTTGCTTGCTGCCACTATGTGAAATTGGTTGTATAGAGCAGTGTTTCCCAACCTTTTGGAGCCATGGCACATATTTCCCATTAGAAAAATCACACGGCACACCACCAAACAAAAATGTCACAAAAGCATATTGATAATTTTTTCCTGCGCACCAGGTATAGCAGAATTGGTTCGGTTTGGCCCCAGTATACCCTTTTTGATTTCTTCTGACCATTACTCATGCTAGGGCCTTCATCTGGGTCGGAATTTTCTCCAGGACCCAGGTCAGACTGACAACTCTATTGCTATTATGTCGTCTCACTCACAGCATGACTATTATGTAATTTCTTCTTCGTCTTCTTCTGTTTTACTGGCAATTGACAACCCATTTAATTAGAGCAGGTAGTTGTACTGCCCTCTAGTGGAAGAGAATGTAATTGTTCTGCCCGTCACTCACACCGATTGCTTAGAGTACTAATCAGGTGAAACTAAATAATCTTCCACGGCACACCTGATCATTTCTCACAGCACACCTATGTGCCGCGGCACAGTAGTTGGAAAACACTGGTATAGGCGTATAGAAAACCTCCTCAAGATTGCTGCAGTTGCTATGTATAGAATATGCTCACTTGAATTCCAAACTACTCGCTGAGCAGTAGCGAACCTGTGTGAATGTGATACAAACCCAATGTGTTGTTTTCAGTGATAAAGAAAACTCAATTTTCCACTGCCATTCAGTGGTTTGATAGTAATCTGCTGCCGACCATAGTAACCACAAGGAGGCTTTTGGTGCACCACCCTCATTGCATTAGATTTTACTCTCTGATGTATCCATTGGAGTGTAAATGAAATCGGCATCTTTACAAAGCTTGTCAGCAGATGTAAGCAAGAAAAGCTCTAAAATCTGGTATATGCTGCACTGACACTAAGCTTCACAACACACTGTGGACCAGCCAACACCAGCACATGACATGAAATCTCAAGTCATCACAAACTGTGGAAATTTTAAACAATTACCTTGGATTCTGTGCTCCTCTGCTTTGGAGTCTAAGAACTGGATTTCCAAATTACATGTTACAAATTTATTTGATCTAAAACAAAAAAAAGGACTTTGGAGCATGAGCAACCATGCTGTTCTTTATCTCCTTAACTCAGGTAAGAAGTTCCTGATACTGTCTCTGGTTGAGGAAAGGCTTAAAATTAGAAATGCATCCTGAAAACGTGTGCATGGTGGCACTTGATACGGTGACACCAGCTCCAGTCCACTGCTTATGAAGTTCTACCAAGTACTTGAATTAACTTTCCTTGACAGTCTCAAAGATTCGGTCATTCTGTTGCTTGTGCACTTTTTCATGCCACACTTGTTCTTTCCAATTTCCATTAATATGCTTCCATAAAGCACTGTGTCTGTAGGTAGTCTAAAGTCAAATACACTTAACTATGCGTATACATGGTAATTGTGGTGTTTCAATAGTAAATTATTTAAAACTGAAATTTTATTTAAGTACAGAAGATTTGAATAAATTCAGAGTTATAACCCATAATGATCAAAATTAAAACTGGAAATATTTTGGGTGAAATGTATATCAAAATACAAATATAAATAATATATAAATGGATATAAAAATAATTATATATATATATATATGTATGTATATGTATATGTATATATATATATATATATATATATATATATGTATATATATATATATATATATATATATATATATATATATATACATACATACATATATATATATATATATATATATATATATATATATATATATATATATATATATATATATACTGAAATGTATCCAATGTAATCGTTACAAGAATTTATTGAGAAAAAGCGAAATACATTGGAGCAGGAAAGGGTTGAAAAGAAGAAAAAGGTGGTCATGCTTTTGCCCGGAAAAAATGTTGTAGGGAAGAAAATCAGAAGAACTCTTTATTAACCCATCATAGCATTTCTTTCTGTAACTGTGGCCAAGAAAGGCAGATTTATTTATGTGGCCCATTTCCAACACAGATGAGTAATCATCTGTGCTTTACAGAGGTATTAAAGTAATATTCAAAAATAAATGAACAAAAACGACTAAAATCTGCCCAGAATGAATATGCTGTGGAAAAACTCCTCCTCAGGTTGGTCCAACCTACACTCTAAGCCTACTCAAGCAGTAATAGCATGACCTTGGTACGGTGAGGGAATCCAGTGTCTCTGTTATTCTGTTCCATTTTGCTGGTGTGTTTTGGTTCCGGCTGTCCCCTTAGGAGGAAAGTAAGTCAGGGACCACCTTCATCCACTCGTTAACACAACTATTTAAACAGCCAATCACATGCAAGCAACTGATTGTGTTATGTTCTCTCTTATAACTTAACTTGTAAAGTAACAACACCTTTTGGTTGTTAGTAACTTACTTTATTAAACATGTTGTGGAAAAGGCACAGGCATATCAATGCGCACATACACCACACTTGGTGTTCTCTACTTTACACAGAAAGTAGTACCACAAAAATATAAACTGATTTTACTAAATACATAACAGATTGCTTTTAAGAATGGTCAAAAATACCTGCTAAAGTACGACCTGAGCTTCAGAATGAGCGGTAGTTCTCTAACTGAAAATGCTTTGCTGATCTCAGAGTTCAGAAGAGAATGACAAGACTACTTCAAGCTGATAGGAAGGCATCAGTAACTCAAAGGTATGCAGAAGAACAGCTCTGAGTGCACAACACAGGCAACCTTGAAGCAGATGAGCTACAGCAGAAGACGACCCAACCAGACACGACTCCTGGCAGCGGGAAACTGAGGCTACAATTTGCACCAAATTTAGAAAGTAGAACACGATGAAAAACAGTGGAGATTTCTTCTGCCACATTTGGATGGTAGCGTCAGAATTTGGTGAATCCAGCATTGTACCACGGGGGACCTTATCATTGTCTCAGTGTACTGATCTTCTGATCAAGCACATCCCTTTCGTTACAATGGTGCACTTCAGCTCTTCCTACAAACCCAAACTCACTCCCTGTGTAGTTCAACTCATGCTAAGATGAAACAGCCATTGGTCAGCAAGGTCTAGGAAGAAATTCATAAACGCTTTCTTTGGTGAACCTGAGGAAGGATCATCCCATCAACAGTTACTTTTGTTTCCCTGCAAGCGAGATATTCTCTCACTTGTTCTCTTGTTTGTGGTCAGCGGGCACTAGCTCTCTATTGTCCTCCCCCTGAGTATCACGTAAATCTTCGAAGGCACACAAGCCTACTGTGACCTAGGCCTCTTCACCTAGATGCCTTATGATACTTTAAATGAGTAACTTAGTTACATTACTAGTTACGTCTATCAAAAGTAACTCAGTTACTTCAAGTTACTCGTTACTTTCAAAGTAACTAGTTACTAGGAAAAGTAACTTTGGTTTTACTCTGAATTCTCTTGTTAATGTGTTGCTTCCGTAACTGGATACCCAGCAAGATTGCCAGTCTTCCAGCTTGCTTACTTGCCACAAGTGCACTGTGCCACCTACCAATAGAAAGGAAAAAATAATGTGCATATTTCCACGAGAGAAATCCCATGCCTGGACTGTCGTTGACCGCCGCCATGATTCTAGCCTACGTCACAGCGTCATGTGCGCTTTTTACATCCAACACGAAAACTGCAGTCGTGGTGCTTTCGATTGTACTCAGAACTCGGAAATTCTGCCTTCCGAATAGAAAGATGTAAGTAACACCAGACTGCAGATGAACTGCATACAGAGCTGGACTGGGACAAAAAATCGGCCCGGGCATTTTGACTAGAGACCGGCCCGCCATTATAGGAAAAATCATAAAGCCTTTGAATGAAAACAAACGCTGTTGTGACAGTGATGTACACTGTTTTGATGGTATATATGCATCAATCTATCAATCGTTTGTTGTAAGATTCAGATAATTATTTTTTAAAAGCTAGATATTTTAAATGAGAATAAGAAAGAAAAGTATTTCTTTGTGACCCCCTCTCCCTGTTAATGCCCTACCTGGCCCCCCTGGCAAAACTTTGCTAGACCCGCCCCTGCACAGTTACCAGCTGTCAGCTACGTAAAAAAAGGATCCTGGTGTTATTTGTCTCTCAGAAACAGTTCATAACTTCCCTTCAACTCATTCATGTCACCTAAAGGTAAACCTGTTTCTCCATCACCTGTTCAGCTCTCATGATTCAGCAAGGACATCTCCTGGTTTCATCTTCATGTTTCCCTCTCACCACATATCCAAACCGACATCAGGACCAGCAGCTTTTACAGCTGTGGCTCCAGCAAACATCAGCTGATACTAGAAATTAATATTAAATAAATTCTAACAACAGCTGATCAAGCTTAAACGTGCTGCTGTTGTTTAACGCAACCTCCTCTGGTTTCTTCTTTCTGGCGCAAAGTGGGCGATAAACAAACAAGAGAGCAAAGCCGATCACCTGATCATTGATCAGTTTCATGATTGAAGTAGAAACAGGAGTGGGAGGGGGAGAAAATGAGAGAAGAAGAGCCAGCTGTGCAGCAAAGACACAGAATAACTCCAGCTTTATGTCTTTTTCATTCTAGCTGAAGTCCGGGACAAACTGTGTTCCTTTTCACCTCAATACGAAACGCGTAATATTTTTTTTGAATACGAGACGATTCCGTTTTTTAGGGGACGGTTGGCAACTCTAATAATTAACCTTGTGAACAAAATAAAGTTCAACATCAGTAACATCATAGCACCACCCAGCTGTATAGAAACTCCGTCATGCTAGCTAGTACGCAGAAAAAGTCAGCACAACGAAAATAAACTCCACCCAAACTTGGTTTATATCTGACCCAGATAGACTGCAGGTCATAACTTCTTACCTGAAGTTCAGTTCACCTGACACTCGGACCGGCGGCCGCCTCGGGTCTCTGCTCCTCCTGCCTCCCCTTTCCCTCATCCACCTGCTGGCCTCCACCACTTGCTAATGTTACTGAATCTGTGGAAGCTCCGCGATAGCCACTACACGAAGTAACGAATAACGACCCTGTCTAAATCCCAGTAACGATTAACGCGTTCCTGGTTTTGGCATAATAACTAGTTACCGTGCTCGTTACCACAATAATAACGTAGTTACTGTAACGCGTTACTTAATAACGCATTAGTCCCTACACTGCTTATGAGACAGGCACCCCGGTGTGGGCCGAACTCAACAACAGCAAACCAAGTGCCCACCATCAACCTCACTTGTATTTTCCCATTTATTTATTTCTTTATCATTTGAATCATGTTCAATATTTAAGAATATCCTTGTACAAAAATTAATGCATCATGTTTTTTTAGGTCAGTTAAAAACCATGCTAAATATTCAAGCATAAAAAAACTGAAATTCATAATACTGCTGAAAGAACATTCTTCCAGAGACTTGCATGAAGATCTGGTCATAAATAGTAGCCCAACCGTAGTAAGATACTGTATGGACTTTAGTTCGTCACCCTCACTTTTGATTGTTGGTAGGAAGCATTAGGGACAGCACATGTCTAGAAAAATAATGAAATGACTTTTAGCTTGGGTTATAGATATTTACAATGATTATTAAAAGTGCTATTATTGCTCTAAAAAACATTGACAGTAACTTTATTATTAATTGTAATACTAACAAAAGTGGTAAGACTGATTATAAATGTAATGATGTGGGGATAGCAGATACCAAATTTTAGCAGTCAGTGGAGACAAAGCTGAATAAAACATTTCTGTCTGACAGTGTAATGAACACAGTGGCTTGTGGGGACTGTAAAATAAAAAGTTCTATTTTCATTTTCAACCTCCATCAAATTCTCATCATAATTATGTCAATATCCCTCCAAATGCAAACACTTCCAATCCTGACAGAAAGTAATATGGTGAAAGGCCATTAAAAATGAACCCCCCCCAACACACACACACACGCATATGCACAGCAATCACCTCCTAACTTGCCCCCGCCCTCCACCCAATAAAACTTTTGGCAGGCCTGAGCTGTTGTAATTGGCAGCCAGCTTGCCGTGCCGATAGACTCCCCTCAGTCCTACGGGTCAAGAGTAATTTACTGAGCTGCTAAACGCCACTAGTTTCTCTCCCTTTCTCTCTTTCTACCCAGTCCAATCTCCCTTGCCCTCAGCCCCCTCCCCCGCTCATCCCAGCATCCATATTGGAATTCCCATCCAGGCTGTATTACAAGCCGAGATGATGGCTTAATCCCTTGTTAATTAGGGACAACATCTCCAGCAGCTGAGGCTAAAGCGGAGAGTGGCAGAGGCTCCAGAGACATGAGGGCTCTGGCCGAGCTTGTGGCCCAGTCAGGAAAACCTGGCTCATGCTCAGAGAGCTGGCGAGGGACGGGGGTTAGGAGAAGGGGGGGGGGGTTGGATGTTACGCTGGATGAGGATTGAAAAGGGCTCCTGTCTAATCCTCACTGATGGCTCTTCTAGGCTAATGGAGCCTGGACAACTGGCCAACCGGATGCTGCTGCTGGCGCTGTGCTTGCCCACTCCACTCCACTTCAGTGGGTCAGGTGCATTGTGGTTTCACTGAGAATCTAGTTAGAATGCTCCATTATTCATTTGGCTGATGAGCACCAAACAAAATGCCTTTTTATTGGGATTTGTTTGGCCATACTCAGATTGCCAGGTTTTCCAGGTTTTTTTTTTTTTTTTTTGTGTGTGTGTGTGTGTGTCTGTGCACCTTCCCTTGTGGCCACTTGAGATTGCTCCAAAAGTGAGTCAGCCCCCATAAACAATCATATTAAACTGAAAAACTTAACTTATTGTTAGCCTAGTACAAAAAAAATGTCTCAGATCGTTGTTTCCACCTTCATTACAATAGTGCGATGGCTGGGTTGGGTAAGGTTGTGATTGCTTTGATTGACATGTATGTTAGGTAGATAGGTCTCACAATTAGATTTAGCCATATTTGGGCCATTTTGGGCCAATTTAATTGAAATATCAAAAAAATTATTTTATCTATCTATGCCTGTGCGTGTGCTAACTTAGTAGTACCAATATTGACTCTGCTAATAACTTACCTGTAATCCAAATATAGTAACTTCTGACTCGAAACCTACCTTGTGCTAAAGTTTAAAGTTAGGAACATGGTCTGCTGTCTGTTCTTATCTATATTATAACCAGAGTTACAAAACTGGACCTAATTTGAGCTGTGTTTGAGCTGTTGGTTTTTTTTGGAGGCCTTGTTTTTTTTTTTTTTTTTTAAGTTATTTGACTGAAAATATGTCTTGCTAGGTGTGAGAACCAGAGATGGGCAGTAACGCGTAATCCGATTACTTTTTTCAAGTAACGAGTAAAGTAAGGGATTACTATTGCAAAAAAGGTAATTAGATTACTGTTACTTTCCCGTAAGCACGCTGCATTACTGCGTTACTAAAACCGTGATTTTTTTGCGAGAGTGTCTCATGACAGTGACGTAAGCGAGTGCGACGTTCGTGGCAACAGCTGTGTGCAGATCAACAATGGATAATATATCGAGTGCAGGAGAGAGTATGAGCGTGCAGCATTTAAAGCGTGGAAGTACTGACCTTACTTTGAGTTTGATTCTGTAAAAAGTGACAAAAACATTAGCGTCCGCTGTTCACTGCGTGGGAAGAAAACTTTTTTTTACAGCGAAAAAACCCCTTAACTTCCGAGCAAGCACCAAGTACGCTACCACGGAATGGGAAATTCACAGACAAACTCGCGAATTCTTCCACTGACCGCTGCGGCACACTTGCACCAGGGCAAACATCCGCCTGCTATACAGGTGAAAATAGAGCAACAGGACGGCTGAGTCTTTGATTTTATTTATTTTCTGCTGTGTTTCACTGGCATTTATTTGAAAGACTGAGTGTAAACACAAAAAAATATTTTATTTAATGTGCTGGAATGTGCAGAAAATAGGTTTAAATGTTAAACAAATTTCTTCCAGTCAGAGAATGTTACATATAATTTAATTTTTGCTTGATGCATAAAGTTAAAAGATTAAAACTAATAAAACAAGTTTTAAAAAGAGACTTTTCCATTTGATTACATTTTGTATGATAGATTATGCAGAAAAAGTATAAGTGGGCTGAAAGATCTATTGATTTATCACCTATTCAGGTTGTAAATCGTGTTTTTAAAAAGTAACTAAGTAACTAAGTAATTAACTACTTTTGAGAATAAGTAATCGGTAAAGTAACGGGATTACCTTTTTGGGGAAGTAATCAGTAATTAGTTACTGATTACTTTTTTCAAGTTACTTGACCAAAACTGGTGAGAACATTAAAGTTTGTGCTTTGAAATTGTAGTATTTTGTTGATCTGTGTCTTTGCACCAATTATGGAGCTATCCTATATCCTGAGCTGATAACTCAGCACTTTGCCTGTCCTTGAGAGATGTTTTGGGCTCCAAAAACTCCAACATGAAAGCAGCCAAAATTCTATTTGCACCTTTAGGCTGCTTCTTTTATAATTCTTGCAGGTTAAAAATGTGGAGTTCAGAAGGCATGTGGCAATGCCATGGCTATGTTGGTCTTTTTACATAGCCTGAGATTCACACAGTCAAATTATGGTTACGTATTTTATGGTAGCAAAAAGGAAATATCGATAGCATAACTCAGTTTTTCATTGTCTCCAGGAAATTAATGCAAGTAATTTAAATGTCCTCTGAAGTCACAGATATGTGACTGGTGTGTGTGTGTGTGTGTGTGTGTGTGTGTATGTGTGTGTGTGTGTTTATGTGCATTTTTATGAGTATTTGTTCATCACCTCATCTGCTTTTCTTGACAGCTATGGATCATATTTCCCATGGTGTGCACAAAGCCTCAGCACCATTCAGGCAAACAAACAAACAAACTTAATCCCAGTCATAAGCATCTCTACACTGTGTTTTCTTGTGTAAAATTGTCTTGTGTAAAACTGTCTGAGGGCGGAATTTGCAGGTAAATGAAGGGAGAAACAGCAGGAGTGGGGGGGTGGGTATGGCTGAGAGTCAGCAGCATGAAAAATGAGGGGTAAAAAGGCGGATGAAAAGTGCATCTTCTTACGTTTCCTTTTCAGGTGGCAACAAAAGCCCATTTATTTGGGCCTGCATTTCCACTGGCAAAGTGTTGGAGTGTACTGTTAGCGGAGTGCATTATAAATACAGCCAGGCTTGCCGCTGTCCCCCCTCCTCCTCTCCCCGGAAGGCCCAGGCTCCTGTGGAGCTCCAAACACTAGGTAATTATCCAGCACCACACCGCCTGCTGCTTCACTACCTGTGTGTCCAGCACCACTAGAGAGAAGGATGGATGGAAGGGGTGGGGGAGAGAGTCAGAGAGGGACAGATGGAAATGGAGAGGGATCAAGGCAGAGGGACAGAAAACTGTGTGTCTGTGTGAACGTAGAAGGAGAGAAGGAAAATGTGGAAATGTTTGATGCTTCTTTTTAAAGTATCAAACACAGGATGCGAGTCAACAAATGTACAGTACAGTGGGGAAAAAACACAATGCACATGCAGAGAAAAAGCCTATTAGCAGTTATGCTGCCTACTCATGAACTGTTTCAAAAATCATTGCACAAGTTAACGAACACTTGTGCGTTCCATGGAATATTTTGTATTATGTTGACACGATTCTATTACATAATTTCTGCAGGTCTCTCATAGCCACACCTTTTAGTAAAGTGTATGCCCAGTTTATGTGAATGCCCTTTTCACGCACAGAGATTTCAAAAGAAAGAACTTGAAGCAAATGTGCAGATCTGTCTCTCTTCCCTCACCGCCAGCTGGTCACAGCAGATAGCTGCCTCTCCCTGAGCCTGGTTCTACCAGAGCTTTCTTCCTGTTAAAAGTTTTTCCTTCCCACTGTTGCCAAGTGGGGGCTGTCTGATTGTTTTGGTCAACTATTGTATGTTTTTTACCTTACAATATAAAGCACCTTGAGGCAGCTGTTGTTGTGGCTTGGTGCTATATAAATAAAAATGAATTTATCCAAGTTTAATATAGTTAATTCACAAACACAAAAGAAACTGATATTAATAGCAAATAAAATAAGGTAGTTGTACTGCCCTAATAATGAATAAAAAAACCTTTTTATTCATGTTATGAATACTGGTGCTATTAATAGCTCTGACCATGTGTAATTATATGATTTCTTTTTGTGACTTATGGAGCTTTTCTGTCTCTCATTTGACTATTTTTCATACCGCTGCCCCGGTCCTTTGCACTACACATGGCAGACTCTGTTCTGGAATTATTAACAAAATATAACGTAGGCCTACTGAAGGAAAATATTAATAGAGACCACCAATTAAGGTGGCTTTCCTTTCCTCTTCCAGAAAATTTTTTTTCATTTTAATTCTGTATACAGCCATTAAAATACAATGTAGTCATGTGAGAATTCACATAGTTAGTAACGATACGCAGTGGCACAAACCAATGATCTGTATGCCAGACAAGGGCCAGATGTCATGACCTGGGCTTGATGAGGGCCTGTATGAAGTAGACCTGAGACTAAAGTGATGTGGCTAAACTACACCTGCGTGAAGCACATAAAAAACTGCAGATGTAGAGCCAAATACACCAAGAGTCCCAAATTTTTCCAAGAAACATCTTTTCCACACCACCACCTTAGAAAGCTACCCACATTATTAACACTGACACCAGTTTCTGCCCCTCCAGTCTCAGCAGAAATGGCAGTTCGTCAGACCAGCCATCAACTGTCCAGTTTTGGTGAGCTTGAGTCCTTTGCAAAGTCAGACTTTTCTTCTTGACTGACAGGAGTGGTCTTCTGCTGCTTTAGCCCATCTGCCTTAAGGTTTGTCATGTGCACTCCTCTGCTGTTCGCTGCCACTGTGAAGAGTAATATTTCTGAGCTACTGGTGTCTTTCCATCAATTCTAAGAAGTCAGCCAGGTGTTTCTGCCCATGAATAGCATATGAGATCATTCAAGTGCACATCTAACTTCACACCTATTTAAAATGCATATCACTTTCATCAAAAATATACAGTACATCTTAAAAAAAAGAACTACAAAACCTTTTGTAGTTCTTATATACAGTACTATGGAAAAGTATTTGCCTCCTTCCTGATTTTTTTTGCACATTTGTCACATTTCCATGTTTCAGATCATCAAACAATTTTTAATAGTTCACAAAGACAACACAAGTAAAATACAAAATGCAGTTCTTAAATAATGATTCAGTTCTTAAAGGGAAAAACATATCCCAATCTCGTGTGAACTCATGTGAAAAAGTAATTAAATCATAGATAAATTGGACCTGCTTATTGCCAGACCTGTTGAATCAAGAAATTACTTAAATAGAAGCTGTCTGACAAAGTGAAGTAGGGTAAAAGATCTAAAAACAACAACAACAACAAAAAACCCCCACAGAGCATTGGGTTAAAATCTAAAGAAACAGCCGAGAAACAAAGTTATTAACACGTGTCGGTCTAGAAGCCATTTTTAAGGCTTTCAGTGAACCAAGGTGAGAGCCATTACTACCGAATGAAGAAATCTAGAAGTCATTGGGCTACCAAAATTACTCCAAGAATGCACTGATAACTCATCCAGGAGGTCACAAAAGAGCCCGCAACATCTAAACAACTCCAATTCTTCTGTGCCTCAGTTATATTCAGTGTTCATAATTCAAGAATAACAAAACTGTATATACTGTATATTCTGTGTATTTATTATTTCACTCTTATTGCCTGTTCTTATTGTCCTTATCTTCGTTATGCTGCTCTGTTGTTTGTTAATTGCCCCTTGGGGATAAATAAAGTCTTCTGATTCTGATTCTGATTCTGAGAGAAAAAGCTCATCTTACTGTTGCCCCAAAACATCTCAGTGATCGCCAAGACTTTTGGGAAAATGTTCTGTCAACTGATGAGACCAAAGTTGGAACTTTTTGGAAGGTTTGTACCCATCTGCCATAGAACTAACATAACATTTCATTAAACTAACATATCAACAGTCCAACATAGTGGTGGTAGAGTGATGATCTGGGGCTTTTTTTGCTGCTTAAGGACCTGGACAACTTCCATAATTGATGACTGGATGATGAATTTGACCAGAAAATCCCTTTTCACAGCTCTTTATACTTTTAAAGCAAATTGTTTTTGATTTGATTTTCGATTTTCTAGAAATACTTGAGCATATGTTTATGTGTTCATGGGTATTTTGGTACACCATTAGTTTCTATACAAAGCAGGGTTTAAAGTTAATGAAAGGTTAAAAAAGTAGACTCTTGATCACAACAGCAATTTGAACAGATTTTCGCAGAGTAAACACAGTTGTAATCGATACAATGGTGTTTTTAGCGATTCCATTGTACCAAGGATGTACCAGGGCTTTAATGATGACATTAATTACACCTGTGGTTATCGTGGAATGATGTGTCAAAATGGATGCAAAGAATCAAGTTTTTGGCTATGAATTAGAAATCATTTGGTTCTTTTCTACTAGTGTTCGTTTTGCTAAATTAAATGGCTTGGTTTTTTCACCACCTTATACCATGCTGCTCTCAAACTAAAACCACACCATTAAACTGAATTGAAAGTGAGTGAGGGAGAACGTGGAGTAAAAAAGCTCTCTGCCCTTGTGGCTCACCCTGTTAAAGTGTCTTTATTAGGAGTCAGGGACTGATCACACTGCTAAGTGACCTGCCAAGGTCACAAAGAAGGGCAGCCATGGTAATTAGTATGCTCTTTAGTGAGGCAGGGACGCGATTGGTTTCAACGACATTAGTATGCCTCAGTGTGGGACTAAGGGGTTATGCTAAGCTACACTAGCCATTAGTATGCTCACATCTCAGGAGAAGATGCAGTGCTGGGATTTGTTCATGCCTGCCCCACCGATGGATGTGGTGGACAGTGAGCACAGTTGATTGCACTTTTGGAGTTTATTTAATTGGACTAATATAAGTTAAATGCAGCATTGGCAGTAATGTGATTCCCTTTAAAGAACCCTCTGGTAGTTTGCAACCTGTTTTATTTATGTGTTGTCTTTTTGGTTTCTTGCTAACAATAGAAATTATTCAGTTTGGATCAATTCCGTTTTATTTTCTATAGCGCCAAATCACAACAATAGTTACCTCAAGGTGCTTTATGTTGTAAGGTAAAGACCGTACAGTAATAGACAGAATACTCCAACAATTGGACAACCCACCTAGGAAGAAGCATTTGGCAGCAGCGAGAAGGAAAAACTTCCTTTTAACAGGAAGAAAACCAGGAGAACCAGGCTCAGGGAGGGGCAACCATCTGCCTTGACTGGTTGGGGGTGAGGGGAGGAATACAGGACCAACAAACCCTGTGTAGTAGAGTCAGAGATTAATAATAACTAAATAATGAGCTAAATAACAATAACTAATGATTTAATCCAGAGTGGTGTATAAACACAGAGATTAAAGAGGTGTATGAAGAAGGAACACTCAGTGCATCATGACAAGACTGTAGCAGCCTAGGCCTATTGCAGGGGCACCTGATCCAGCCCTTACTACAGGCTTTATCCACTACTAAACATACACTTAGGAATAACCTGGATTTTGCCTAAGTATGAGGGAAGTGTGAATTCTGTGTAGTACACCTCATGATTCAGTTGGCTGTAGCAGCATTAATTTGGAGTAATCATTTTCTGTATGACTTTTTGAGTCTCTTGCTTTGTTTTGGGTGAATTTTGGCCCACTGTTCTTCATAATACTGTGTTACCTTACCTTTTAGCATTAATTTGTGCATGCTAAAGGTCCTGCATCATTATTTCAATCATTACGAGGTGTGAACTTTGGAACCTTGATTTCTTTTTTATTCATTCAGTTGTACAACTGGAATCACTGTCCTGTAGTATGACAAACATTTGGCAAGGCTTTAGCTGTGAGACAGATGGCCTCACATCTGAATCTAGAATACTTTGGTATACAGAAGAATTCATGGTTGACTCAGTGACCAGTGACCTCTTATGCCTCAACGCCCCCTGATACGGGGGCAAAAGGCAGGAGATCAGGTAGGCTTGGGACTTAAGAGGTTAAGGTGCCCAGGTCCTGTGGCCTTGTTTGTCCAAAGCACATTATTCCAGAAGTCTTGAATCGTTCAGATGCAACTTTGCAAGCCTGAACTGTGCTGCCATGCTCTTTTTAGAGAAACCCACTATATACAGTCAGGTCCATAAATATTGGGACATCGACACAATTCTAACATTTTTGGCTCTATAAACCACCACAATGGATTCCAAATGAAACGAACAAGACATGCTTTAACTGCAGAGTATCAGCTTTTATTTGAGGGTATTTATATCCAAATCAGGTGAACGGTGTAGGAATTACAACAGTTTGCAAATGTGCCTCCCCCTTCTTGAGGGACCAAAAGTAATGGGACAGAATAAGAACCATAAATCAAACATTCATTTTTTAATACTTGGTTGCAAATCCTTTACAGTCAATCACAGCCTGAAGTCTGGAACACATAGACATCACCAGACGCCGGGTTTCATCCCTGGTGATGCTCTGCCAGGCCTCTACTGCAACAGTCTTCAGTTCCTGCTTGTTCTTGGGGCATTTTCCCTTCAGTTTTGTCTTCAGCAAGTGAAATACATGCTCAATCGGATTCAGGTCAGGTGATTGACTTGGCCATTGCAAAACAGTCCACTTCTTTCCCTTCAAAAACTCTTTGGTTGCTTTTGCAGTATGCTTTGGGTCGTTGTCCACCTGCACTGTGAAGCGCCGTCCAATGAGTTTTGAAGCATTTGTCTGAATATGAGCAGATAATATTGCACGAAACACTTCAGAATTCATTGTGCTGCTTTTGTCAGCAGTCACATCATCAATAAATACAAGAGAACAAGTTCCACTGGCAGCCATACATGCCCACGCCATGACACTTCCACCCCAATGCTTCACTGATGAGGTGGTATGCTTAGGATCATGAGCAGTTCCTTTCCTTCTCCATACTCTTCTCTTCCCATCACTCTGGTACAAGTTGATGTTGGTCTCATCTGTCCATAGGATGTTGTTCCAGAACTGCGACGGCTTTTTCAGATGTCGTTTGGCAAACTCTAATCTGGCCTGCCTGTTTTTGGGGCTCACCAAAGGTTTACATCTTGTGGTGAACCCTCTGTATTCACACTGGTGGAGTCTTCTCTTGATTGTTGACTCTGACGCACATACACCTGCCTCCTAGAGAGTGTTCTTGATCTGGCCAACTGTTGTGAAGGGTGTTTTCTTCACCAGGGAAAGGATTCTTTGGTCATCCACCACAGTTGTGTCCCGTGGTCTTCCTAGTTTTTTGGTGTTGCTGAGCTCACCAGTGCGTTCCTTCTTTTTGGGAATGTTCTAAACAGTTGTTTTGGCCACGCCTGATGTTTTTGCAATCTCTCTGATGGGTTTGTTTTGTTTTTTCAGCCTAATGATGGCTTGCTTCACTGGTAGTGACAGCTCTTTGGATCTCATCCTGGCAGTTGACAGCAACAGGTTCAAAAAGCAAACAGCACATTTGAAATGAACTCTGGACCTTTTATTTGTTCATTGTAATTGGGGTAATGAGGGAATAACACACACCTGGCCATGGAACAGCTGAGAAGCCAATTGTCCCATTACTTTTGGTCCCTTAAGAAGTGGGAGGCACATATACAAACTGTCATAATTCCTATACTGTTCACCTGATTTGGATGTAAAAACCCTCAAATAAAAGCTGGCAGTCTGCAGTTAAAGCACATCTTGTTCGTTTCATTTGGAATCCATTGTGGTTGTAACAAAAATGTTAGAATTGTGTCGATGTCCCAATATTTATGGACCTGACTGTACATCCTGCTCCATGACCAACACCAAAATGACAGTCACATCCCACAAATAGAGCTAAAAAAAACTGTAACAAAAAAAAAAGGCTAAAGTAAATAATGCTCCTTTACCTTCGCACAAGCTGGACATCGCTCAGAAATATTAACCGATCTGTTCGCGAGTCCATTTGACAAGCTAAATGTGTAGAATCTTAGATTATACTTGTGTTCAGTCAGAACCACAATGGCTGAAAGGATGATATAAATGATTGCAGATGGAAATATATGTTAATGTAGCTCTGGTCTGGGACATCTCCGCTCTTCCCTGTGTTTACATAGAAAGCCAGGGGTCGGGAAGAGTGGCAGCAAGGCCCCCAGTACACAACAGAGCAGATATTAATGAAATGAGATAAGGATGTGCTGGGGCCGAGATGGGTTGCATAATGGTTTATAATGGACCAACTGTAGGCAGCTTTGTATGAGTTGTGATAGTCAGATAACTAGAAGAGCCTAGCTGCAATGTGTAAATAGATGCAACCCTGTCACTATAAAGACTTGCATATGGCTTCTGTGAACTGATGGTATTTAATAAAGTTAAACAGCTGGAAGAAACAACCACAAGTTTTGCTTCTGTTACTTTTTGTCAAACCAGACTTGATCAGTTCAAGCATGCAAACTCAATTTTGTGTTTTGACTAAATGTTTTTATCGATGGGAATTGAGGCTTCCACTTGTTTGGCCCAAGAGTCTTTTGTTGAAAAAGAATGCAACACTGAAGGAGTGTGTGTCACATGCCAAAAGCTTTAGAGCTGGCAACCTGTAATGAGCCATGCTGGAAATGTATTTGAAATTACCTTGCACCTTTGCAAAAACAAGTCCTTTAATGGCCACCCCGCTTAGTTTGCCGGGAACTTGACTGTGACCTTTTTGTAAAACTTTTGACCACATGACCTCATGACAGGGATCGGGGGGTAAATGACTAGAACACTGTTCATGATCATTCTGGCTAGCTTTAACCCTTGACTAAAACATTGTTAAAATAAAATTAGTTTTACAAGTAAGTAAAACAGAAATAGTTTTTTTTCCCAAGTAAAAAATCACAGAATTGAACCCTTGCAGCAGTGTTGGCAGGAGTATTTAAGGCCCCGAGTCCTCAGTACCCTTAGTATGCCCTTCCTGTGCAGGGCAAAGCTGCCCCAGCATCCACGACGCATTAATATGCACCTCGTCAGCAGGCCAGTGCCAGGCTCAGCTACGCCAGCCATTGTTCCGCCACAATCAAATTAGCCCTGCTGATGAGGCCTGAGCTCTGTGACCTCCACAGGCCCACTGGTTTCCCAGCCCCAGAAATGACAAAGAAGATCTGAGGAGCTTAGGTCTTCGGGGACGGCGGGGGCTCACATACTGATTTCTGATTATGTCGGCTCTCCTTTTATTTATATATTTACCCGCTAGAAGTAATTGAGATGAGGTGTTGACTGCAATATGCTAAGCAGACGCCCCTGGCATGTGACATGTGAACTTGGTGTTGATGTCTAGCAACAGAGTTTGCGTCGCGTGTGTTTTTGTGTGTGTCTCGCGAGTGTGCTACTTTTGTTTGGTTCCTGCAACTGCCGTACGTGTCACGCTTAGACATTGACAGTCAGCTCATCCCTTGCAGATCCCTCCAGACCACCCCTCCACCACCTCCCCCCTCCCTCCCCTCTCTCCCTTCACCTCTCGTCCACATTTGTCTGATTTAGTGTGATCAGATGTGAGAGCCGACGCCTGCTGCTGCTGTTAATGCACCGTGGGCTCCACATAATAGAAGCTCACTCTGCCTGTAACACTGCTCTGCCGTGTGTGTGGTTTTGGGAAGGAAGAGATGGAAAATTAGATGTAAAGCATACCAATATTTATAATCCCAATGGGCACTGATGGAAGTAGCCCTGTGATAAATGTTTTGTAGCCCCATGTCCACTCTTGTACCTACACCCATCCTGTGTGCATCTAATCAACTGAAATATGTATCCAGCACATTTGTGTAACACAACTTTAAGGCAGGGGAGATCTCTGAGAGCCCAGCTGACCTGCAGATTTGATACGGATCAGTGAAGGTTCACTGGGAGAGTGCAGCACAGCGAAACATGGTAAAGAAATCACAATCAGATCGCACAATTACACTGCGGATGACTGCAGATCGGGTGGCAGCCGAACGATCGCGGTGAAGGGGGAAAATGAGAGAAAGGGCTGAAGCAGGAAGTTCATGTCCTCTAATTTTCAAACATGTTAAGAGTGATACCTTGACAGTTTGACAACACAGAAAAGAACACATACATTAGGGACTAAAATCTGAGATCGTATTTGGAAGTCTTTCTTATGTGTGTATATTTCAAATTTAATGTGATATTTATCCTAAAAAATGATTTTGAATGAAAAATTATTTGATTCTATTAGCGAAACACTCCATAACGCTGGGCAGCATCCACAGTCATATGTACACTTAAAGTGGCCTTAACAACTAAAATGAATAAATAGTAATTAGTGTAACTGGACCCAGGTAAGCTGCCCCTTTCCCTTTTTTTGTTTTTTTCTTGAGAGATGAAGCCTTGGCGGGTAACCAGACACTCAAAGAAATGTTTTTAGTGACACAATACACTTCTTTCAAAGTCTTCCTTCACTTTCAGAAACCATTTGAAGTCATGTGGTTTTTCATCCCTCATCAGTGCTCTAACACATTCTGTTGTGGCTTTATCATGTGCCTCTGCCCTCCATGTTTTTTGTCGCTCGGTCCTCGTCTACTCTCCTGCTCAGTGTCTTAGCTCACTTTATCTCTCTTTTCTTCCCAGCAGCTGGCTTGAATACTGATGGTGTTCATTCTGGATCTGATTAAGCCCCCGCTTGGCAGAATCAGACAGTAGACATAAATATCTGGGGGCATCTGAGAGAGAGACAAGTTGGTTAAAGAGGACCGAGTGTAGATCAGGTTTCTACCCCTGATGAAAATCGATGCGACTTGACCGGTCGCAGAGTGACTCAACATGTCAGCTCTAAAGAGAGAAGCCATTATATCATTAGAGCTAATTTCATCTTCCTCTTCTTGTGTCTCCATTGTTATCCAGTCATTTACTGAGGATGCACATGTAGATGGTTCACGACTGTCCATTGTCATAATTCTCAACCAGCTTCAAACACCAAGGTTTGAGAGTGAATTGCAGTGACAGTGACATTTTTCTTCCTTTTTTGTAGAAATGATGATAGCTCTATCTTCCATTTAGAAGTAAAAGAAGTCTCAGAAAGATGTCAGCAGGTCACTCTTCATAAAGGCAACAGTTACTGTGCTATTAATTTCAGTAAATGACATAAAAAAAATGCCAGAAGTGGTAAAAGTTATCAAGGTATCCACTGTCCATTCTATCTTGGCATGGAGGTAGTTAGTTGTGGTTTCATTTGCTTTGGTTTCATCACAAAAGACTTTCTGGTGCAATTAAGAAAATGAAAAGTCACTTAATTTGTCTTCAAAGACTGTTGGGGTAAAAAAAAAAAATCCAAATTTAAACATGGGGATAGGGTTCAACCTGTTTCATTAATCTTAAAATTAGTGTTTAAACTGTGATCATTTATTGTGTATGCTCAAAAAATGTTGTAATTTTCTGTTAAATCTCAGCAACATTTGAATGAAGGTGCAGTGATAATTGTTGTGATGTCACTATGATAACGTAAGTACTACCTGTGTAGAGAAGTGCTGAGCTTTGGAACAGTTTCTGGATTCTTTTGGCACGGCTGTCCACACTGACAGAGCCAAAAGCTGGGACAGCCAGTGCTGCTAAAAGTGAAACACAGCATTTTTTCCAGCCACCTCTGTCCACATCAGTCCTCTTATACTCAGTCTCAGCAATTGCTTGTATTTGCTTACTGGGTGTTTTGTACTTCTTTTGCTAGCATTCTCTCAGAATATAACAATTAACAAACCAACTTTCTCTGAAAAAGGTTTCAGAGCCCAGTTAATTTGGGTGGATTTAAACTTTGATACATTTGCATATATAAGTGGACGATTGCAGATGGCATGCTGTCTAATAAGGGTTGGACATATGATAGCATTATGCAGTTGCTGCAGATTTGTTGGCTGCACATCTATGATGCGAATCTCTGTTGGCTTGTGCTGCTCTATTGGATTGAGATCTGGTGATGGTCGAATTCATTTGAGTAAAGTGAACTCATTGTGATGTTGTTCTTCTTCTTTCGGTCGCCCCCTTTAGGGATCACTATGGTAGACATCTGCCTCCATCTCATCTTGTGCATGTACTCCTTCAAAAACATCCACAAACTTCCTCTGAAGTCTTCCTCTTTTGCTCCTGGCAGCTCCATCTTTACCATCCTTTGTCCAGTATATCCACTACCCCTCCTTTGAACAGGTCTCCCCTCTCCAACTTTGTCTCCAGATGGCTCAACCTGAGCAGTTTCTCTGTTGTACTGATTTTCAGTCCGTTCTGCTAAATTTTAATAAAAATCTTAACATCTTCAGCTCAGTCACCTCCAACTCGACCTGCTGTCTTTTTGTCAGTGCCACTGTCTCAATACCATCCATCATAGCAGTTCTCACTACCATCTTGCAAACCTTCCATTTCCAAGTCACCCCTGACACGTATTTCCCCCAACTCCACCCTGCCTTCCCTCTCTTATTCACCTCTCTTAAGCACTGTCTGTCTCTTTGGTTGACCCCAGGTATTTAACCGTTCTTCACCATCTCTACTCCTTACATATTCGCCTTTCCACCTGTCTCCCTCTCAATCACATAAATGTACTGTGTTTTGCTCTACTGACTTTTATTCCTCTTCTCTCTAGTGCATCCCTCCACCTTCCCAGACTACCATCCACAAACACATCCATGCTCTCTACTCTCACTATAGATTACAGTGTTGTCTGCAAACATTATAAGTCTATGAATACTCCCACCTGAGCTCAAAATTGTGGTGAAAAAGTCCACTGCCCTCTCTCCTAGACATCGCCACAGGTCTCTCATCTGTCTCATTCCACTCTTCTTCCTCTTCACAGCTGCCCTTACTTCCTGATTCACGAACTTTGCTCCATCTGTCCTCCTTTCTTTGTCATTTTCTTCATTCATCCAATGTGATGTTCGAAAAAACACTTTGACATTGTTTGAGGTTTTTAACATTTTGCATCATCCTTCTGGAAGCAGGTATTAAATCACAAAGAGATGGATATGGTCATCCGCACACCACTGTGACTTGCAAACACAAAAACACAATCAAAAAAAACTACAAATACATATAAACAGTCTGACTAGAGCAAGTAATTGTGATGCATTGTTTTTTTCTTACTTCCTGATTGAACGGGAGTTTTTAGACATAAAGGAAATTGAGTGGTTGCTATAGTTTTGTAATGTTCGGCAATAATCATCATTAGGGAGCAAGTTACGATAGTTAAAAACCTTGCTGGCATTTGTCAACTCTCCTTATGTGTAAATGTTATGTGAACCCACCCCCCCAAAAAACAAAAACAAAACAAAACCAAAGCTCATCATGTCATTGATATTCCACAACAGCATGTTTTCCTTAAAACAAGCCGAGTATTTAGGCAGCAGGGGATATATTTCCACTGTTTGATGTTGTTGAGTAATTTTAAGATCTTGGGCCAGCTCTTATCTCTCTGTGATTTGCACAGTCTCCCTTCCTTCAAGCAATGCTCAGATATCTCCACTAGAGGCTCCCTGTTGAGCATAACATACACACTCACTCCTTCTGCAAGCAGACACACAGATGCACACCCATACGCACGCGTGCATGCACCCACACCCTTCACACACGCTCTCATGCTGTTCTCCTCAAACACACTCCTGCAGAGCAATGACCAGGGTGGATTGCTATTTGGCGTTGCAGGGCATTAGCCACTGATGTCTTAACACTTGTAAATGAACCCTCCGCCCCTCCTAATCTGTCACTTTAATGCACTATAGATTTTATTTCAGCCTCTGTAGTATCACATTCTCAATAATAATCATCAAGCCGACGCTGTTGTCCCCTCCTGCAGAAATTAAATCTCGCCGCTGAGTGCACAACTAATAAAAGATGTTGCCGGAGGAAATAAAAAAATAAATATGATGAATCATAAGCAGTGGGGATTTGTATTCAGATGCGAAAGACAATTACACAAAGAGTTTGAATTTATCAGCCTCTTTGCCTCTCAAAGGCTCAATAACGGGCCACCACCGCCGGGCGCTGGGAGCTGCACGCTCACACGCACATCCGTCTCATGGACATCTACGCACACAGTGTACAAATAAACACACTCAAGCATATTATGCAGACAGCAACCAGGCACGCACACACACATTTTCTCTTTCACCCTGTGAAACGTTCTCCACAGACACACATATTCGCACCTGCTACCAAGAGGCTTTGTTGTTCAGCTTATGTCCTTGCTGATGAGTAATATTACCTAAAATATTCTTTCTTTTATTTATAACTTCTGCTGAGTGATCTCAACAGAAAACTAAGACGTAAATGTTGACGCTAACGGACTTCTTATTCAAGCTCTTTCATCCCATGCAATATAAAGTGTGTTCCTTTAAATGATGCTTGTATTTTTACATTATGTATGACAATATGTGTTGTTTGCTAACAACAATGATCATTTAGCCTCAGATATCCTTCAATAATGTATCTTATTTCTATATTAAATATATTCTGAATAATCAGATAAAGGACTGGACATCAAATGCCTCCTTCAGACCAAATAAGAATTTAAAATTGGAAAGATACTAGTTTGATAACTGGGTTTCTACCATATCTGAAGAAACATGAACATCAGGCAACAAACAAAAATTTCTTTGCCAGAAATTATATAAACATGTGACGATGTTTCCTATGACAAGCGTTGTGTGGATTACAGTTTCATTGCAATAACCCTAAGGGTAGAACCATGAGTATTTGTGTCAAAAGGATTTGTATAACATATCGTGATATATGGCGTAAAATGTACATTAGTTAATAGTTATGTGTTGTTATAAAATATTTGTTTGTATGAAATAATAATCATCTTGAAAATGCAAAATGCAGACTACACACATAGCGACTGGATACTAGCTCACAGGAACAAGAGATTCAGAAATGCTGGTAAAACAGTGACCACTACTCTGATATTCACCAGCTAAGCTGGCAATGAGAATACAGAAAGTGGACAAACATTATGTAGCAGCACCAGACTTACAAAATATCTTTAATCTAATATCACAGCTATATTGACGGGGACAGCAAGGGTGCCTGATTATTAAATCAAAGGTCTTCTTTATGATGGCATATGATGGCATAATACATATAGTAGCAGAACATGCTTGACTCCCTTCTCTCTTGCCTGCAAAGACTTAGCACCCATTCACACAGGCCTACACACAAGTTGGCAACAATCTGGAAACTACCGATGGCTAAGGAAAAGTGGGCATTCCCCAACTGGTTGCATGTGGTGACTGGCAGTTGCTGTGAAATTGATTGCTAATGCCTCAGAGACCAGTCAGTGACCACTGTGGCAACGACCAATCATCAGGGAAAAGTGTGTGTTACATGACCAACTCACAAGGACTATACACTTCCTTTTGCATTTGCTTTGGTTACTAGTAGGTTCCTGTGGTTGTCAGGAGGAAGGCACCAAGTTTTATACAAACATCAATGATCTTCCAAAACTGTAAATCTTTACACTTGTTTATGGTTGATCAACCAATTGGATATACTAAAAAGGATTTAAGGGACCCATAAAGGTGGTAGGACTGGAAGCCTTACTTTAAATGATTAAATTATTTGTGTTTCAAGCATATATGCCAGTATCTCGTGAATTCAAACTAAAAGACGTATATTGCAAGGGGTTAACACCAACTACTACAGGGGTTGGTAATAGAAGCTTAGACAAAGAGCAAAGGGTAAGGCTATACACACAAACGAGGTAATAAAGGAAAGTGGAAACACCAGGGTAACAAAACACAGCTAAAACAAAGTAAAACACTAACAAAGGAAGTCAAAGCAACAACAAGGCACACAAGACAAAAGAGGTACCAAAATAAAAGAGGTATAGACTTAACTGGAGTACAGAAAGCATCAAATAAAATTAATAATGACAAAAAGCCACAGACCATGACATAAACAAAACTTTGATTACTAGCTACATTATTGTCACAACTGTAGCCTGGCTAAATTAACCAGCCCAGAACACAGATTATCTTTGGGGTTCTTTTAATCTGAATAATAAAGTAAGCGCTCAGAAGAAAATAAAAAGGTTGTAAAAATAAGGAAATAAAATTGTTACAGACAGTTCTTATCCAGCAACAGCTTTGTGCACTGGTAACCCACTGCTACTGCAGGTTATTTTCCCAACTTTATCAGCGTCTGGAACTCAAAGATGTCTAGCGTCAATTTGTGACTGATATAAACCCATCCAGGAAACAAAACAAACTTAGCAGTGCAAAAATAACTGTAGTGGCTTCTCCTGCTAAAATACAGAGCCAAATTTAAACAGTTACCAAAGGTACATTTTCCCTCTTACCCACGGAGATATTATAATACAAGTGTGAACTCAAATACATACAGTGCATTAATCCAGCAGAAAACAGAATACAGAATCCCTCTGAGATAACGGCAAAGTCGGTCGCCTTAACTGTTCCACATTTTGCGTTTAAAACAGACCACGCAGCGAAAAATGCAAGCTAGCACTTCCGTGAATGTCCCTGTAGATCCCCATCATCCTTTGTGCTCTACCCCAAAAGAAACAGCGCCATCCAGTGGCATGTCCCATAATACCGACCGTGAATCATGAATAATTGTGCTCTGCTGTGTGTTGTGACTTTAGCGAGAAGCACTAGTAAGTAAAGTATATTTCTTAAGCTAAGTATATTTCTGTGCAGTGCATTCCAGAACAGTATGGACAATATTAAAAGAGAAGACGTGACTTTTTTTTTAAACAAGGAGTTAGCGGGAATACTTTTTGTTAAGTAGATTTAAGCAGGAAAAATAACAACTGGCACTTTAAGCATTTTTTGTAAAGGTAGTTTTAAATGTTTAACTTGTAGATCTTTAGAAAACTCTTGTATCTTTGTGCTCAAGTACAGGCTGCACTGATAACTGTAAGAACATCCGACTCAGTAGAGCTGCTTCATACTGTAAGGCTGCTGGACAAACGTCTCCCTGGGTAGCTCACACCTAACCTCTTGTCATCTTTCTCCTCTCCTCGCCGACTTCTCCTCCCCTCTCCTCTCCTCTCCCCTCCTGGCCTCTGTCACCTCTCTTTTTCCTGTGCTCTGGCTGGCTAGTTGACAGTTAGAGCTGGTCGGGGTCACCTCCTGCACTTCCCGTTGGTTTGAAGGGGTGCAGCTCTGGAGCTGGAAGCCCACGCCCCAGCGGTTCCCTGACTTGCCCCCAGTGAAAAGCAAGTGAAGTGCGGGTTCCTCTACTGGGAGAGCAGGCGGCAGGCCTGGAGGTTTGGCCCTGGACCAGTACTCCTCTTGTGGTGAGACCAGGCCAGACGCAGCCTGCCAGGGGATGACTTGACCTCCTCAAACTGATGTGGCACAAGCTGGCAGAGCGGTCACTGCTGCCACTGCGTTTGGGTGGAAAAACGATCTCTTACCCTTTCTCACTTGTTCGATGAGCACATCTTCCTTTGTTTTCATGGCTTGCATTTTCTTTTGCCTACATTTTCTTCCTCACTTTCTAACCAACAGATGTACTGCTGTGGGTAACTTAAAACAAGTGCTGCATCTCTAGGTCCTCTAGATTCCTCATGAAATTGTGTGCATCACTTTAAGGGTGTTTATCCTAAAATAAAGTGTTTTTGCATCTGACTTTTTTAAAACACGTAAACATATTTGTAATTACTGGCAACAATGAAACAACTGCAAAGTAATTCCAAATGCCAACTGTCTGTCAAAGTACCGTTTTCTTCCACTTATAGACTCAGATTGTTAATCAGTTTCTCTGTGTTGTGTGAGTACTACTTTGTTCCCAGTAACTAGTGTGAAACAGGATAAGAAGTTTAAGTAGTTTAAACTGTTTAAGTAGTTTATGCAACAGCTGAAACTGGACACAATCCAGTAGATGAGTTTAAACATTCTTATTTTACCCTTTCAATATCCACCAGGTCAGAACCAATGCAGGGTCAGGGTTTGGGGTCTGTTAGCATCCAGCCTTTTATAGAAATTCCAGCTTTTAACTGAAAAGCTGTACTGCCGGAATAATTTGTCTGACAAAAAATACATACCATACCTACACCATACATACACCACATAAATAAAACACAACTTTTTGGATTCACCGGACTGCACCTTTCCTACTTTCTCAGAGTTAGGGAGGGATGGCTTTGTAATAAAAGCTGAACCCAAAGTTAACTGTTGTTGTACTTTAATAAAATATCAAAGATTAATTTAATCATTTAACGAAATGCTATTTAATGTGGGTGGTATTTCTTCCTCACAGCAAAAAGGTCTCAGTTCAAATCCACTTGGGCTTTTCTTGCACGTTCTCCCTGTGCCTGTATGGGTTCTTTCTGTATATTTGAGGCTAATTAGCAATTCTAAATTGTGTGCATTATCTGTGAGAGACTGGCGACCTGTCCATGGTGTACCTTGCTTCTGTCCCCTGAGGCAGCTCTGATATGCTGAGTGGTAGAAAACTGATGTAACTTAAGTAATTCTTTGTAAGATACTGCCACGTTAATGGCATTGTCACTCATCAATACCAAATTGTCACGATCACAGTTTGTTCATTCTTGTGTGTCGCATACCAGATTTCCAGTCTTTGATTTTATTTTACAACATTGCTATTATGTAAAATCTGCCGTGCAAGCACAAGCGTCTTCTCAGTATCTCAGAGGTTGAAGAGGAATACGACCCTGTCCGGGCTCACCGCCTATTACCCAAAGAGAGCGCAGCGTCCTGCTGATAGCTCATGATGGCTCCTTTTTTTTCCTTCTGCAGGATGTTCTGTCAAAGACGGTATCAAAGGTTCGGGGGTCTGGTTGGAATGGCTGTATCCTGGGAACACATTAGCAAGTGCTACTGTTTGTGATCTTTCTCTCTCTCTCTCTCTCTATCACTTTGAAGTTATCTCCCTTCACTCCACCCACAACTCCACCACCCACTCCTTCTTTTCTCTGACCCATTTGAGTATGGAGAAGGGACAGCCAGAACAAATATTAACATCTCTTAGAGCTGTGGTTTAAGCATTGCTGAAGGTCCCTCTTTATTTTTAGAATCATGGTTGGAAGTGTTCATGGGGATGTGGCCACTAATTTTCACTTCTACATGCAAATCATGAGCCAAAACACAGTTCTGAGAGTCGCCAAATTGCCACTTACAGACTTGTAAGTAATTGTGAAGCAAAACAAGGCAAAATTCCACAACAATTATAGCCGGTTCCAGCTCATGTACGAAGCTCAAGTTCTGATGAGCTACAACATGGATTTGAAAAGACCTCAAATTATCCTAAGCCAGGTACAAGAATTTAATTTCCTTTGATTACATTTGATGTATCTCAAGAACACATTTCAAGAGATTTTCAAAAAGCACTTATTAATTCAGCAGTCATTCAAATGATATCCTATACAGGCAACTCGGGTTAATTGAAGCTTTGCTACCTTGAAACTGTCTCTCAAATCTTGCCTAACTCCTTTTTTTTCTGCTGCAACCTTTTGACATAAATCATCCACAGCTTTGTTAGACTTGAATCAAACTGACACTTTTTCAGACTTATTAAAAGTGCGCAAAGTAAAGGAATAAAAAAAAAAAAAGCATAACGGGAGGGGGGGAAAGGAAACAACAAAGCCAAAATATGGTGCATAATTACGCCTCGCCTCTCCCTCGCTCTCACTTTCTGCCGCTTTTTCTCTGTCCATCTCTAGTTGTCTGTGACGGCTGGCTTTCTGAGTGGCATTAGGAGGCTAAATTGGCCTGTTTCAGGCAGAAGAGCGTCTGTGTTTGGTGTCAGATAATGTGCGCTGAGGAGTCCGAGGAGAGTGTGATTAAAGCCAAGCCACTGATAATTATGTCAGACTGCACAGTTGTCCAAAACCTTCTCGGCTAGTTGAAAGAGATTTCTCTCTGATGAGCAAAACAGGAGGAGGAAGAGGGAGAGTGAGAGGGAAAAAAAGGTGAAGGGGCTTTTTGAAGAGGATCTTCCTATTACTGTTCCGGCCTCTCTTGCCCCTGCCAATTTAGGGAGAGCCACTGCTGACTTCCCGGTGTACTGGAGACATTTTGTGGGGTGTCACTGAGTTGAAATGTTCTAAGCAGGTGCTGCTGTTGGTGAGGGTTGATGCTAAAAAGGCTAGAAATAGGATTAAGCGTTAGCCTCTGCAACCTGTGTAATTAACCCTGACACTCAAGCCATGATCAAAGAAACATTCTCTTTTCCACCCAAATAAATCTTGGCTTAAACTTTGTGTGTTTTTTTCCTCATAAATGCCCATAGGAGGAAGATATCTTTATCACAGACAGTTTAAATTACTAGCCCACATTTGCATAATCACTTAGGTAGTTTTGTTACTGCGTGGCATTTCAATGTGACAAAAGAACCGTCTAGTGGATTCTAGTGGAAATAGGAATTGGTTTTGATTACTGTGCTGTGAATGTGGAAAAGAAATCAGAAGTGTTAATGTTTGACTTTAAACTCAGAGAAAAACACTGGCATTTGACAATTCTACTGAATTATTAAATTTATCTTTTAAATTCTTTTTTTTAGTTTTGTTGTCCTTTGTCAATTATTTTTAACTTCCAGATCCACCTGGGACTGGAGGTAGAGAGAGGATTTGGGTTGGAGTTATTTATTTATTTATTCATTTTTTATTAACAAAGTTTTTACCTATTGGGAGCACTCAAATAAAAATGTGTTCGCAATGCTCAAAATAAATGTATGAGACTTTATTTTAAAGGTAACCTTTTCCACTTTCAGTACTTTTGTGTTTGTGTGTGTGTGTGTGTGTGTGTGTGTGTGTGTGTGTGGGTGTGTGTGTGTGTGCGTGTGTGTGTGTGTGTGTGTGACCAAAACCAACAAATCCACTACCATCAACTGATGTGGTCAAAAAGAGAAGATAAAACAAGAAAATAACTCCTTCAGATTCTCAACATGACCCTCCATCATGCAAACCTTCTCCTAATAGTAAATATTTTTTCATGCACCAACATTGACTCTGAAAAACATTTATAATATGATTAGACTTGCTTAAGCTCTCATAAAAATTTGGTTATTAACATTACTTGTTAATAACCATTAATTCTAGATGAGGGAGCTGTGACAGAACAGAAATATTTATTAACTGTAATAAAGCAATGTTCCCACTTTAGATCTGCATGCTGCAAAAAGCTGTTAATTCATGTCAATCCTAATAAAAAAATTAAGCTCGAGAAAGTTTAGCAAAGACATAATGGGCAGACTAGCTGAACTTGGTAAATAAATGACTTTACATTGATTTAAAAAAGCTAATAAGAACCGCAAAGTTTTTATTAACATTATGAAACAGTATATTAAGCAACAATTGTTAAAAGCTAATAATACCAGCTTATAATGTTATTAATCTTTATTAGGTCATATATAACATATATTCACTTAAATAAATGTTATATAAGAATATATATTACATAAAATTTCAGAGGAAAAATGACTTTGTAGAGCAGAAACAGCAGTGAGATGTCCACCTGTACACCAGTGTCTTTGAAATGTAACAACAATGCTGCAATTCAATTTAGAAGATTAAATAAGTCAGTGCAAAAGGTATTAAAAGAAACATGTTTTTTCCCCTTTTTTCCAGTTTTTTTTCCCAACACTTCTTTACAATTCTGCCTGCTTTGGAACAGTATTCCAACCATTATGATCAGTGTGAAGTGTATGATTGCAGGACTTGGCAGGGGATGAAATCCCTCGCAGAGGTTAAGCCTGTGTGCAATGCTAAATGACAGAGCATATATTAATATGAAATCCATCCAATTATCTCTAATGGAGCTCTCTGGCGTGATACTGTACCCAGTCATTTCAGGTCCATGAGCAAACCCTCAGTTGCTCTATCTCTGAGACCGCTTTGTCTCTTTGTGCTTCCGTGCACGTCTGACTCTTTGCATTTCTGCATGAATTATCCAGTCTGGAAAATATTTTGTCAAATTACAAGTTCAAAACTACAGGTGATTACACACGATTTGTTATTTTGTTTCTTATAATCAAAGTAAACACCACAAACAGGCATCGTTGTACTTAGTCGTCTGACATTTCTTTTAGTATGGAATGTCACAGTTGGCCTGAAGCAGGCTTACGGTTGAAGAGTGGCAGGTTTGTGGATGTATTACAAGAACTCGATACCAGGATCAGATGCTCACACACTTGAATGAAAATTTACTTATTGAGTCAACAAGTCAAAAACTGCCCCAAAAAACATTTTCTCTCATTTTGGTTCATATCTGGATTGAATAAAATGGTAAATGACCTGTATTTGTACAGCGCTTTACTCAGTCCTTAAGGACCCCAAAGCGCTTTACACTACATTCAGTCATCCACCCATTCACACACACGTGATGGCAAGCTACATTGTAGCCAAAGCTGCCCTGGGGCGCACTGACAGAAGCGAGGCTGCCGGACACTGGCGCCACCACCAGTAGGCAACGGGTGAAGTGTCTTGCCCAAGGACACAACGACCGAGACTGTCAGAGCCGGGGCTCGAACCGGCAACCTTCCGATTACAAGACAAACTGCCAACTCTTGAGCCACGATTGCCCAAAAGGCCCCCTGCTCAGGGTTTCTCTTGTTGATCTAGACCGTGGATTCCTGCTCAGCTCAAGTTCCAGAACAATGAATAACAACTTACTGTATTTGCAGGTGAAGGTGTCCTGTCATCAGCTTCACATACTTCTTTTAAAGTTAATTTGAGTGCTCAAGTAGATTAGAAAAGGGCTAGTCAGTTAAGTCAAAGTCAAGTCAAACTTGACTTTAAATAGATTAGAAATGGGCTACATAAGAGCCAGTCCATTTACTATTTAATTTAAGCACTAAACTACCTGGTTAGCTTAGGCACTAAAAAGTGTTTGGTCAGGAATAGGGAAAGACGCTTTAGGGTTAAACCTGACCCCTCACACCCTTGACCCCTGCAAAAATGACTAGTTGTGCCAGATGGATCTCGCTATTGCCAGAGCTTGGCACATCATGCAGCACAGTAAAAGGACACCTTCTGCATAAATGTGAGATAATGATGGCTTTGACAAAACATTATTCAATGCCGTGGAAATAGCGGGGCATTGAAAAATGGATGTTCATTTTTGTTCACCTATGTCCCTTGATATTGAATGTGCCGTTCTAATAAATTACTACAGAATATTGAATGTATGGTGTGATAGATCAATCAATCAGGTAACACGCAGCGCAAAATCTGAAAGATCATTATGCATCTTATCCTCTTTTTAATATCGTTAATAAATGATGTAGTAATTGATCGGCTTGCTAATTAATCTCTTAAGCCCCTTTTCCATTAGTACCAACTCGGATCGACTCACTATGGTATTTAGGGTTTTCCATTAGATCATAGTACCTGGTACCAGGTACAAAAATAGTACCTGTTCAGCAGGGTTGCAAAGCAATCCAAGCAGCTACTAAAATGTGACGTTGTCAGTGGTGTCACTTGATGAGTCATAAGAGCGTCTTGTTACGTCAAAACTGCCATTTTTGAAAACGGAGTCTGACAAAAAGCTACGGACCAAGTAGCAGGTATATCGTTGCCTCGACGTCCACCGTGGTTGTAGCTTTCTTGTCACACACTAATTACGTCATGGGACGCCTGGCCATGTTGCTATAACGACTAGTAGCTAAAATGGAACAGGAGGTTTAACGTCGATCTAGTGACAAGTTCAGGGGTGGGGATTTTGGTTAGTTTTGCATTTACCTTTTTCTTCTTCTTTGCAATACCTAAATGTAAAGTTTATAACAGAAAAACTCTAAGGTTAAGCTGAATTAAGATATTTGATTTGAAAGGTAACATCTTCTAGTTTCTATCTTTGTAGCCCATGAGAGGAAATGCATTCTAACCTTAACCCTAGGTCATTCACCACTTGCCTGGTTTATGTCAAATAAACTTTGTGATTTAGTCATTCAGAGACAAGGTTAGCACAACCACCATAAAATGATTCTGGATAACCTGAACATGCTCAATATTGTAATGATGAAACAAACAAACAAACAAACAAAAGCACTGGAAGAGTCTTGCATCAGTATTACTTTAAAGTTTGCCCTACGCAAAACACACTCGTATTTAATATTTAGCATCAATATGGCATCAATTCCCCTCTGTCATTAAACTTTGAATACTCTCCAACACCTTTCTAGGTCAAACAACAGCTGCATCAGAAATAAGTTGGTGGCTTTGATGAACTGCCTTTGATGACTGACAAAGTACTCTTGCGCAGTCTTTTGAAAATGGCCAGATGAACTCAAGTCAAACCGTGTCATGTCTGTATCTCAATCCGTCGCTTTCTCTGGTGCTGACTCCTTTTCTTGGTCCTACAGGGAGTAGCAGGCCTGGCACTTTGCAGATTGTGCCGCCAACTACTGTAAAACACTGATTACAGTTGTTGAAAACCTTCCACCTCTCCAACAGCCTTGTTTTATTGCCTCCGTAGCGTGTGTCAAGATCTGTTGTGAGAGTGCCACTTAATGAAGCCTTACCTGAATTTATTTGCCAGTGCTCCTGCATAGACTGAGAGAGGAGGTACCAATTAATAGAACGTAAGAGGACCCAGTGATTTATAATTAACAAGCATGCGGGTTATAGTAAACATAACACTCAGTGTAATAGCCCAGGAGAGAGACGGGAAGTGGAGAAAGAACTAAGGAGGAGGAGGAGAACGAGAAAAAAAAAAAAAAAAAAACGAGTGTTGATTTGTCCCTTGGTGGATGAGCGGAGTCCTTGTGGCTGACGGGAGCTGTCTAAGGCGGCTAAATGAATAATCATCTGTGAGTTAGACTGGAGACAAACGCTTAACGAGGATGATGTGAACCTCACTGACATGAGGGGGCTGAAAGAGAGAGAAGAGAGAGGGGGACTGACAGAGAGAAAGACGGCGGCAAGCAAACATACTCGCCTCTAAAATGAATGGCGTATCCACATTATAATGGCGATGAAGTTGCTTTACTCAACAGGCTGTAGCTGGGCTCCTCTGTAAGGCTGAGTAGTTGTTTGTCAGAATTTCTAAAAGGGCAATGAATCCCCACTCATTTCCAGAGGTTTGCTGTCGGTGCATGACGGGAACAAAAGAGAAATTGCAGAAAGCAAATGTAAGGTTGACAACATTGACAGCTGAAGAGGGATCTTCTAGAAAGCATTTATAAAACATCTTTACCCCCAAAACTTTGGCTGTTGGCGGGGCGTTCAGCTGGCTCACAAGTCTAAACTTCAATGCCACAAATTTAGACCTGTCTCACAGCTCTTATCATATGTCATCTCCTTCACTTTTCACTGTATATTTCAGGAATAAACCACGAGAGGCTACACTACAGTACAACAGTGAAGAGGCTTTGCTGTGTCAATCTAAAGCTCGGCGTCGAGTGGCTGATATCTTTAGAATAAGGCAAAGGTTCAACAAGTTGTGAATTTTCTAATGGTAACAGTTAAGTAATCATAAAACTTGTACATTCTGCTTACATAGTTCTCCAACAATTGTCTAAAGAAAGAACTTCATCCGTCCGTCTATCCATTCTCCTCCACTCAACTTACATCAAAGTAAGTATGCAAGTTTAGATCTGGTTCTGGTTTTGATCCAGTTCTTGATGTCCATGACGATGACTTTATACTAGTGCTGTCAGCTTTAATCTCGTTAAAAGGATGCTCGTTAATGTGTTAGCGCTGCACTACTTCATACATTTATCCAGTTAGTGTTGAGATTTAACAGAACTTGTTAATGGAGTTCAGAATGAAAACTGTATTTAGAATAGCTATATTTAATTGTAACTTTCATTTTGACTTAATTTTGTTATGACATTGTTGGTATTTGGGAAACAGTTATGTTCACAATATGATTGTTTTCAAAGTCTGTATTATCCAGTCTAAAATTTTACTGTAGCATAGCAGCAATACATGAGTTGGTTGCTTACTATTCTGAACTGACATGCTGTCATGTAATCATAAAACTCTGTGTTTCTCAGTTTCTGGATTGAGTTTGCGTGTCCTCCCTATTCTCTGTGCACTCTGGATACACTGGTTTAATACCAAAGACATACTTGCTACATTAACCTCTAAATCTGAATAGATCAGGTGCAAATGTGAGCCCTGTCTAAGACAGCAGGGGTAATGGTTAAGAAATTGCATGAATAGAGAGGCTGACAAATTCGGTGGAAATTTTGAAGTATGTGAATTCTGAGTTTTTCCTAGATTTTTCTAGATACTAGTGTAAAAAATTGAACAAAAATTTAAACTTTGCCTTCCCGAATTTTAACCTAATAGAGGTGAGACAGTGTGTTATGAATAAATCCTGCAAGTTTTTCACAGATGAACATTTTATGATATGGTTTTAAAAGTATATAAGTACAGTGGGGTTTTTTTCCAGTCAGATTGAACTATAGCTTGCCTCTACACATGTGATAAGAGTAGCAATAGGCCACTGAAAGACAGCGAATGGCTGGGATGGGTGGCTAGTTTTTCAATTAGACATTTATAGATTTTAGATGTTTGGTTTTTAAATGCCATGACCAATGAGAGCTAATACTATGAAGCAAAAATGAGGACAACGCTGTGCTGCTTGTTTCTCACGGTATCATTCAACTTCTGCTTAGTGCTGATTGGCCATCTGGTATTGTTTTATGTCACTTTCTATTAAGCTCATTGATACTCCCTCCCTGTCTGTGGCATGTGGTTTATCATCGCACATCACTGTGTGTGTTTGTAATATGAATATGGTACAGTGGTATGATTACAGTACATGATGGTCTCTGTCTGCGTGTGCGATGATGCGAGCCCTCCAGCTACACTTACGTCCACGGCGGCGGTGATTAGGCTGTTTATGTAGTGTTTGCACTAAAGCCAGAGCAGAGCAGTTTTAATAAGGGAATATATGATGTCACTGGGTCACTCCAAAGGACAGTGGTGTTGAGTAAACTTCTAGAAATATCTTGGGATGTCTGATTGTACACTTCTTCACCGTATATATTACGCTGATTAAAACGGATTACTTTTCTGAAGACCAACACTGTTTCAGAGTTAAAGAAAAGATATCTAAAGCTATATTTTGATTAAAATGTTGGACACACAATATTCATAATTCCCAAGAGGTAACAAGGTTCTATGTACAGTACAAAAGTTCAGATGGTTGATTATTGGCCAGATGTAGTGTAGTTAGTAGCTAGTAGTAGTCTCGTTCCCCAGGCATTTCTGAAGGTCTTTCAAAGTTTTACTTTTTTACTAGAAGCCTGTTACAAAAACACACAATTTGTTCCAATTTCTTTAGTTGAATCTGTGTGAACCCCCCCCCCCCCCCCCCCCCAGTTTGACAGACATAAAAGTGTATTTTTGCAACAAGGTGAACAGGGTGATTTAGTCAAAGGCTCAAAACCTGCTATGCAATGCTGTGACAAAGAGTGTACCCACTTTCTTTTTTGCATGTTTATCACATTTACATGATTCATCATCAAACAAAATTTTAATTTTACACAAAGATAAACAAAGTAAATACAAAAATGGATTTTTAAAGGATTTGATTTATTAAGGGAAAAGGGTTATCCAAACCTCACTGACCCTTTAAAGCTAAAAAACACACAATGGGGAAGTCATGGATTGGCCTTCCCAGAGCCCAGACCTTGATGTGGGATCATCTTGACAGAGAACAGAACAAAAAGCTGCCAACATCCAAAGAAGAGCTTTGAATGTCCTTCAACAAGCTTGGAGAGCTATTCCTAATGACTTCTTAAAGTCTTTAAAGTTCTTAAAGCGACCGTTGTTCAGGGGGTTGGGAAGCTCATCTGTAACCGGAAGGTTGCTTGTTCGATCCTCCAGCTCTCTCTGTCCTAGTCGTTGTGTCCTTGGGCAAGACACTTTACCCTACCACCTACTGGTGTTGGCCAGAGGGGCCGATGGTGCGATATGGCAGCCTCGCTTCTGTCAGTCTGCCCCAGGGCAGCTGTGGCTACAACTGTGGTTTACTTGCACCAGTGTGTGAATGAATAGTGGAATTGTAAAGCGCTTTGGGTGCCTAGAAAAGCGCTATATAAATGCAATCCATTATAAAGAAATGACAAGAAAGTCTTGATGCATGCTCAATCATCAAATTACAAGAAAGTTTGCCTTGGAGAGTTCAGGCTGTGTTGAAGAATAAAGGTGGTCATACCAAATATGGCCTTTCAGCTTCATTCACATTGTTTGTTGAACTATGTTTTTGCCTTATATACAATATGTTTGTACATTTCACTAGATTGTTATACCTGTTTGCCATTTCCCTTGCAAAATATAAAGAAACAAGGTGTTTTGCAGTTTTGTACTGTATGTTGGCCTACATGTTCAGCTATAATTTGATAAATTTATAGGAGGACCACTTAATGAAGACTTAAAGTCCTTAAATCTATAGAACTGGGTAAATTTCATTGCCAAATTTCTCAGCCATGACTTAGTCAAATATTAATCCACAAATGAGTTCAAATTTATCTCATGGTAAATAGCAAACAGAGCAACATATTCTCACTTCTAACTTGTCACAGCAGTGCAGCTTGGTCAAACCCTTGGTTGCTTCTCATTATATTTTTACCCCTTTAATAACATTTTTTAAGGCATAGGAACTCGCATTTATCATCATTTTCCACAGTGAGGAAGAACAAAAACCTCACAATCATCTGACCTTGGACCAGACCTTCCATCAAAAGATAAGCATAAGAGTATCTGGAACCACTTTGACACCACCTTTTTTGTCAGTAATTTAGGTTTCAAATGCTAATTACTTGCTTAGGTTTAGTCAGTGCCATCCATCCATGCCAGGAACCCTATCCCAGCATTCCTTAACATTTCTTTGATTACAACTACTGAAAATGAGTTTAGGAGGGAAAAAAAATTCTTAATCAAATGAGAGCTGCATCCAGCAGCATGTAATTTAGGGCAACATAAACATAAGCATGGCTTTACAGCCCCTCTGTGAGCAAATCCTTGGATAATTTCCATGGTTTAGTATTCACACTTACTGCACGTGCCTCTGGTGTGACCATGCCTTTATGGGGTACCATCTTAAATGCAATGAAGCTATTGTCTTAACTGTTGTTTGTTGTTATGGCTCAATATGGGCTATGTTGTGTTTGTAGTAGTTGAGGAAAAAGAAACACTTTCTGTAGGTGGGGTGTGATTGGGAACCTAACTGTGTTCTCTCATCTTGATGATCACTGGTGCAGTGCGTACTGTTACAGATAGCGGTGTAGTAGTGAGATTTAGCTGTCAATAGGAAATTCACAAAAGTGCTTCTAGCCTTCACCACTCAACCAGGAGAACATATCAGGATGTCCATATTATTATGACAAATTTCCCTTTAATCTTTTTTCTCCTCTTTGGAGGATAATGTAACTATCCACACACTAAGATCGCCCACACAGTGGACCCCCATCCACAATGAAAGGTGCTGCTACCAGTCAGGCCAGCTGTGTGTTACACAGTCAGAGCAAGGAATACGATCCCCCTCTACCTTCTGCCCTCATTTCCTACTCAGTTTCCTACTGGGGCTCATTTATTTACATTAGCGCTAGGCAGAAAGGCATCAGAGGAAGTCTTAAAGTAGAGCCACAATGGCCGATTTAAGCCGCCACCCGAAAACCTTTTTTTTCCCCCTCTCTCTTTTCGAGTAAGAGGATTTGTGTCTGGTCTGTGTATCAGACCTCTCTCTCACTCACTCTCTCTCTTAGGGACAAAGTCACCCCTCACACTTACTCTGAGAAAAGTAGAGTCTTGCCGCTAGCTGCCAGGCTAATGACATTTATCCTTATGGAAATGGAGGAGTGAGTGGAAAAGGCTTTAGATGCAGATTTGGACACACATATACACCTGAGACGGGTGGCTACTTTTATGGCATGCATGCTCAATGATTCACACACCTCTCTCCACACACACACAAAAGTGTATACACGCACACACCCTTGTAGCTTCTTATCCCCTAACTGGCCACCAGTCAAAATAAGCCTTATTCTCTGGGGTTTATATTTTCTCCTGGCTGGGCTTGGCTAGGCACACTCAGTTAAGATGGCAGCCAAACAATCTCTCCTCTCCTCTCATTTCCACCGTTTCTTTCTTTCTAATGCTAATGCCTGGATGGATATATCCCCTTTACAACTGGCATGCAAGAAGGCAAAATTTCTGATTAACTCCAAGACAAAGTTTCATATCAGGTCAAAAGCTGCTTCAGAAGAAAGGAGGGGGGATGTCACACTTTGTTTTCAGACAGATAATTAAAACAGTTGATAGCACTGCAGGGCAGGTCTGGCCTCTTTTTTAGAAATATTACGACTCCAAGAAAGGTTTCGTGCAGGACCTAAAGATAGCCAATATTACAGAAATTAATTCTCTCAGACATCTTAATCACAGAGCCTGCACTAAAGCTTTAAATGGGCTGGTTTTTATACAGTGCTTTCCTACTCTTCCTCAGCACTCTCTGCAACTTCCCTCATTCCCTTTTATCTTTGCTTTTTCTACATTAACACATTCATACTCCAATAGATGCATCAGAGAACAATTGACACACCATCACACACTCAGACACACTCAGTGTCTTGCCCAAAGATATTTGGCATGCAGACTGGAGCAGTGAGGGATCGACCCTCCAATTAGTAGATGACCTGCTCTTTCTCCCTAACTAAAGCCACCCTTTAGGTGCCACTATTTTAGTAGATTCAAAGAAAGACACTTAAAAATATCAGTTTTATGTTGATATTGTCATTCATTTTGTCATTGTATTTATGCTGGTAGCAACCTTAATATGAAGAGTGGCTAGATTTGTTTATCTCCCTCTTTTCTGGCATTTTTTTCTAACAATGTGTGACCGAGCTACGGAGAGGGCTCAAGGCTGCATTTGATTACGACAAGTGTTTTTTGCTAAGCAAATGGTCTACAAATTCCATATAAAAAGCATACTAGTACTACCATAAAAAGCACAAGAGCGCACTTACAACAAAATCTAAGAATTTATCAACAAAATGAAACTGAAAACTGGCTTTTATTAAAAGGTGCTTTCAGTCTGCAGTTAGAGTAGAAAAACACTATATGCTCCAGTCTATTTCCCAGATATTAACCCCTTAACATTGACCAGGTCACTGGTGATCCATCCAAGGTTAGGGAAAATGTTTTTCCAAAAACCTCTAATGCCAAAATCAGCGTATGACTTCACTTGAAATATAACATCTTCTAGTTTCTTCCATTTAACATCTGGATAAAACAAAAAGCCATCACTTACCAAGATGGGTCATTTGTGAAATCTTGGACTGGGGGTAAAATTGCACTCAGACTCCACCCTCAGATAGGTGCCAGTGCCCTGGTGGATGACCCAAGAGAACACACAAGCAGTGGCACAGAAGCAGCCCATAAGGAAAAGATATATATAAATTTTATAAAGTTTGTATCTGTCTTGTGTGAAACTTGTATGAAAAGCATACAAGAGTGAAAACAGATATAAGATCCCTTGAAAAATTATATTAATGAAACTTGTATGTTTTGGATACTTACTAAAACAATATATGAAAGTAATGAGAAAGTGGCCACTTTCATGAGCAAATCATATAAGCCTTAAATGATTCACTATATGAAGTAGGCCAAATCTTATGCAAGCCTTTTATAAGTTTTTTCTATTTCTTTTCCATATGGGAGGTGATACTGGGATATTACCTGCTATTATTACATTTCTACAGCTTATATGTATTAAAACACAAATATTGTCTATATTATATTATATTATATTATATTAGCTGCAAAAGCAAACAGCAGTGCTTTTTTTTTTTTTTTTTTTTTTTTTTTTTACAATTCAGGTACATGATTAACACAATAACAGATATAGCAACACTGCAAAGAAATGGTAAATATAATTTTCACATCTTAAATTATATATTACTTTAATGTTAATATTTTTTCCTGTATTGACATAAGCTAGTGTTAGCTTAATTTACCGTTGCAACAGTCTTTGAATAATAATTCATCGAGATTGATTCTTTAACCCTGTAATGCCAACTGTGTTATACTTGATGCATAATTTTTGTGATTTTTTTTAAGACCTCATCAGTATTTTGTTTCCTGAAAAACCGAAATTGCAAAATAAAATTTTAAGCAATAATTTAGACAAAAATGCCAGATATAGCAAAATAATACACTTAAATTCATATATGCAAATTAATGTTTAATTTTTTTTTTAAGCTGTCAAAAGGTTCAATAAAATCCCCAAATTAAAAAAAAAAAACTAGGATTCTCTGGCAATTATTCACGGGGCTAACATTAATTCATCTTTGTAATTTGTAACTGTAAAATTTAGTAGAATGACTTTGAAACAGTTTAACTCATTGTTTGAGTCTCCCACTGAATGTGATTTACATCAGTTTTATGCTCATTAATCCATTCACTCTGCTGTCTTTCCAACTATTTATTTATTTTTATTTCATCCACCAAATTTTGTGCAATACACCTTTAGACCATATCAATACAAATGCAGCACTAACTTTAAAATCCACAGTCCTAACATTTTCAGTCTGGCATGACCCACATGTGAAAGCTATTTTGGAAAAAAAATCATCATAAGCATGTCTGGGAATCCCAAGTCTTCTGTTAATTTATATCCATCGTACAATGCTTTGAAGGCCTGTGTCGTCTTTCTGACGTCTCTTCACCATACTATTCTTCAAAAATAACACTGCAGCTCTTAAAATACCACATTCAAAAGGCTCGCTCAGCTACCTTCAGAAGTTGCACATATGAAGCCTCCTACACTTGTAGTGGAGTGGTGATTGAAAGTCTTTGTCAGAATGCTTACAGCTCTCTCAGTGCTTTCAAATTTACCTTTACAGGTCACACACACACACACACACACACACACACACATAGTTGTGTCTCTGGAAGTTTGGCTGCTATTTGGGAGATTTAAAGATAAGACGATGGCATTTCAATAAAACACAGGAATGGTTTATGGTTCACCCTGAGCTCAGCACGGTCACTTAGGAGGCTCATCCTCTCTGGTTATTAATTTTCTATCTGAGGACATGTGTGTGTGTGTGTGTGTTTGAGAGTGTGATTTCTTGCTTTCTCCTCTTCCTTAGCCATTTTGCCTTCTCTTGTGCTCTTTTCTGCACGTCCTCCCTCCTCCTTCTGTCTGAAATGAAGACATACGAGGACACTCCCTGGAGGGTGCAGCAGTGTGGTTGTGGCAGCGCAATAAAGAATCTGGAGGTCAAATGTACACCGATATCCTTCGCCCCTCACCTAGCAGTGCATACACACACACACACACACACACACACACACACACACACACGCACACACACACACATCCATGCACACAAAGACACAGCCAGAGAGGTCAAATGTACAATGCCAGAGCTGGTTACATAAACCAGATGGCCATGGTTGGCATGAAGCAGCTGACATCTAAGAGTTCTGTGTGTCTTTGTGTTTGTGAGAGGGTGTTGTATCCTCTCTTTCAGTAAAAACCACCAGGGACCCTGTTTGTTGTCTGCACCCCACAAGGGAAACACTGTCAGCTTTACATGCGCACCGGTTCACACCACACACGTGCACACATACACACAAGTCAGAGGATTCTGTCTGATAAACAAGGTCTGTGTCTGAGTGTGTGATGGTGTGTAGACTGAACTTTCCCTTGTGTGTGTGTGTCTGTGTGTAGCGTCCCAGAAAGAGAAAGTATATGATGATGAGACCAGGAGGGTTTTCAAAACGCCGAGCAGATACAACCCAAAACCTGACACTGATTGGCACCGTATCACCAATAGGCCACACACACACACTTACAGGGACAGCCTTCCAAATTGAACCCTTTTGTCCTTTTCTCTGTGTTAATTCTATCATATCATCGTTTGAAGATCACAGGGACACTTGTTTTATTTGTAAGAACTCAGACCTTTAAGGTTGAACTGAGTGCACAGTGTGCCGCAGGATTCTACTTGATTTTCTTAAATATTCTGGAAATTAAAAAAAAAATTCTGGCAGTAATGTTTTTATTTATGATTCAAATCCAATTATCTAATTTGTTAGTTACATTCTTTTTAAAAACCAATTTAAGTAAATTTATTTTATTTTAAAGAGTGAACGGAACTGAGGAAAGGAACTCAAGAGTGAGAGTAAACATTGCAACCTTTTAGTTATTCCACAAAATTGCTTCAGAGCCCTTCCATAGAGGTTTCTCAGGCAAACTAGAAAGAAGTTTTCAGTTTTTAAGGTACATTACAAATAATTAAGTCATTGTACATATACAGCATTAATAGATCGAAAGTATTTGCCCTATTTATGTTTGAAGAAAACCAAAGTTATTTGTTTAAACAAAATTATCTTTTAACAAAACAATATGCTAGTTAGACTAAACAATGGTCTTCAATCAGCAATATAAAACTGGGTCTGCTGCATTTTAGAAGCCCAGCAGTAGATCAAAAGCTTTGAGGTGCCTTTCATGCCTCTGTTTTCGTATATTCTAGATTATTTTTTCAGATTTATTGAAATAAATAAGAGAGTTGATGAAAAAGCATGGAACTAAAAAGACTCAAATTTGACCATGGGGGGGCATCCATGCCAAGCTTTCCATTGTTGAGTTGGCCACAAAATATTTCAATAACACAGAGCACGACAGAAAGGTATTTACAAGCCAGTTGATTCTTCAGAAAAGAGTTTATTTTTCTGCAAAATAAGTCGGGAGCCTGATCATTTTAAGCCTATTTAGAGTATGGAAGACACAAGGTAAAAAAGCATGGGGGTCAGATATGAATAAAAGGAAATCATCTGCATAATGTAACACTTATCTATGACCATGTGTCATTAAGAACTCATATCTGTGTACTACAAATGACTAATGAAAGGGCTCGGCAGCAAAGAAAAGTGGTGAAAGCAGGCACCCTGCCTTGTTCCTCTGGCTATTACAAAATCTTAAGAATCTTAATACAAATTCAAGAGACTTGACCTGTATACAGTAATTAATGAAAAAAAAAACGGTTTCGCCAAACCTAAATCTTTCCAAAGTATGAAATTATTAGTTGTCTTTCTAGTTTCTCAAAAGCTTTTTGTGCATCCAGACAAATTAATAGCTCTCAACTGAGGGGTCTCAGGGGTGACAGGTAATATTTAACAGGTACATCAGACTGAAAAAGGAAAACCTGTTTTTAATATCACCTGTCTGGTGCCAAGAGATAATGCCCACAGCAGCTTTTAATCTCAGCTAAAGGTTTTACAAGCTTAACAATAAAACTTGATTTCAAATTATAAGATTATAAGAATTACAGAAATGTAGTTCTTTTTTAATTAAGTCTTTAGCTTCTCTCAGAGCCACGAGGTTATTTTGGTGTTTGCTGTAGGAGAATCCTGATGATATTTAATTTTTACCGAAAACTGCAAGAAAAATGAGATTGTAAGATTTGGAAAAAAAAACAACAATAACAAACCAAACAACAAAACAAAAAAGAAATTAAAAGACAACATAATAAGAGTAATAACATCTAAATCATCTTATAATTTAACATCACTCTTGTGAATAACTATCATTTCTTTTTCTTTCTGTGTTTTTATGTGAACACCCAGAGAATGAGCCAGGTCCCAGTAGAGACGCTTCTTACAACAGAGGGGACTCCCAAACCTAATATCCACAACACAGAGGCTCCTGCTATAAAGGTGAGCCTCCATATGAAAATATACATTCTTCAGTCATTGCTTTTATGAATATGATACACACTGGCCATAAATTATGCCAGCTGCATCTCACACAGAGAGGTCATAGCACTTTAATGTGACAGTATAAACCTAGTCTGGATTTATTTATGCTCTATATCTGGACATTAAACTGGTAACATACTGGATTGTATCTTGGAACAGGTATTGTGTCTGGGATAAATATAAAACAGCTGTTTACAGTACATGCAGCACTTATGTGTTTGAACATCACATAATGCTAACTCATTATTCAGTTGCTTCTGGGCATGGTAGTAACTGTGTGCTAAAGACCTGTTGGGCAATGGCATCAGGCAGCATCCTAATGTAGTTTCTGTGCATGTGTGTGTGTGAATGTCAAGGATCTTTCATCCAAACCCCCCACCGCCACCCACCATCAGTACACACACACACACACACACACACACACACACAGCAAAGAAGAATGTCAGAGTTTCGCAGTGAGTGACAGCTACGACCATGACAATCCGTTCTTAACAGGTTGAGTTTATGTCACTGCACAGGGAGTGACATAAACACAAACTGTCCAGTAAAGAAACAAAACACCAAATTCTATTGAGTACTGTTGATGTTGCTAAAATTGAGTTTAGTTTACATTTTATTTATGTCACTCTTATTGTTATAGTTTTATTTATGAAATATCTTTGGAATGACACGTCAGAAACTTGCTCAAAATTATTATTATTAATAATAATTATTATTATTTTTCATTAAAAACTTGTTGTACCGTATCATAGTACATGACTTGTAGGTAAGAACTGTATTACACCCGACATGTCAGTGTTGATGCCACCCTATATTTCCGCCTACTGTTTCAGTCTTTGCACCAACTCCGGGACCCACCTGTAGGCTCTTGAGGGATGTTTACTCATCACTCCCCAGTTTCTATGTCTGCTATATTTGCAGAGTAATGAGCCTAGACGGCAAACTGTAGTAATATTCAAATGCTCTAATAAATCAAGTGTGAGTTGTCAGGCTGAATTATTATAAATACTGGCACGGTTCATTTCATATTTAAAAACATAATGATATGCCATCCAAAAATAAGCAGATTCCTTTAATTGTAGCCAAGTATCCTTAGCAAGACACTGAAGCCCCAATAGCTGTGATGTGTGAATGGGAAGACTCAATGTTAGTCTGCAAAAAACATTGGTGTCACAATAAACGCTCTAAAATTCACATTTCTTTCATGATGCTACAAATTGTTGTTGATGTTCTGTTATATCTAAGAACGAACTAACCCTAAAAATGACTAATGTATTTGAAACTTTTAGAAAAATGACCCAAACACAGGAATGGCCACTCTTCCTAAACTATTGAATTCCTTACTAAAATAATTTTGGCACATTTGAAATTAAACTGGAATGGTAAGTGTGAAATGTGATTGTTAAATTACAGAGTTTTTGGCGACTTGAGGTAGAATAAACCTTTTTTGCTTCTTATATAATGTTTTACATTCTTTAATCTTTATTTTGACCATTTTCTGACTCATAAATTGTTACATAATTATAAAAAGTCAAACCAGAGAAACAGAAAATGCCATAAAGCCCTCTTGAGGAGATGATGCTGGTGGTTATACATTTTCAATCATTATGTTCAGGGACTTAAATCACTTGGTAAACCTGGGGACCTTACAATTTATTGCAAGTTTCAATAGAGGCTATCAATAGTCTTCTACCATTGTCTTATTTATTTATGGTGTTTATAAAGATCAATCTTAATTCCTCAAGAAATAACCTTGAAAATAAATTATAAAACAAAAGACACTTCAGGGTTCCTTTATTAGCAGCATTTCATGGAATATCTTCTCATCCATCACATCAGCTAGCGTGTTTTCATCACATTTTCCTCAGTGCAGTTCACATTCAGTTGTCATGTCAATTATACATAAACATCTGTACAAAACCAAACTGCTGCCTTCGCACTCCACTTCCCTGCAAGATGAAGCTTTTCATAATTGGAAGGATGGCTCTTAACAAGCACTGCTTTAATTTTTCTTTCCTCCACACGTTCACCTCACCATCTCCTCATCCCCATCATTTAGGGAGCGCTAATGTGTTAAATGCGAACAACAAAGACAGGATGTCTTGCCATTTTCTGCTTCCCCACCGTTTCCCATGTTGCTGTAGTGGCTAAATTAGACCGAACCAAACACAGAAATTAGAGCTCCAAGGCCAGATGTGATATTTGTTTTTCACACTGCGGCGTCAGGTAGATGTTTAAAAAAAAAATAGAAGGAAAATCAAAACTGCTCCTTCATTGGGTTTGGGACTCATTTTGATTCACCGATGGTGGCCGGCTAATCATTTGATCCTGTTAGAAGAAGTGTTTGTGTGTGACTCTGCCATGAGAGTTAACAACCACTGCAAAAAGGCCGGGTGTCTGGGTTTGTGCACGGCCACTGCTGTCTGTGTGTGTGTGTGTGTGTTTGTGTGAGTGTTCGTGTGTGAGTCCCCTCGTTGGCTGTTTTTTCCCTATAAAAGCAATTTGCCCCATGCTCAGGCTAGGCAATGAGCAGATGCTACCATTGTAAATGATGATGCGAAGGGCCATAATAAAGAGTTGATAAACACAGAATTACTGCTGGGCTGTGGGCTTGCAGAGGGAGAGGGGAGGGGAGGGAAGGGGAGGACAGAGAGAGCGGAAAGAGGGGGGTGTCATAAACAATGAGAAAAACAGAAAATGTAAACCAAGATCCTGAAGTTCTCTCAGCCTGTTATTATTTGCTATTTAGTACAAATACACAAGGTTATTAATTCATTGTTATAGTAAAAGTATCCCATGCCTATCCTTCTCTTTGCTTGAAAATGTTGGCTGTCGGGGGCAGAGACTCCGGTGGCAAGAAGTGGCTACAAGCTAAAGTCTAAAACTAAACAGGAAAATCCCATTGTAGGTTAGCCTTGAGCATCCCTGTCAAAATGTTCTGGCTCCACCACTGTCTATTTTTTTAAAGTCAAGCATACAAATTTATTCCCATTAAAGACACTCTTTTTTTTCTGAACCTAGTTTGATTAATTAGTCATGAAACCTTCTGTGTACTTTAAAAAATAAGTTACATGATAGTTTTGTTTCCACTTACAGCCTCTGAACTTGAAAAGCATTTAATATGTTGTGAGCCTTAAAGTGTGCTTAGATGCTGACGATGTAAGTGAGTTCTGCCAATTAAAACTAGGAAAGTAAATGAAGTTGAAACAACTAAAGCTTACATATGTTAGAATCAGCTGATACTTCATTATCTTCATGGGTGAGGAGGAGTTTTGCTAATTCTGTGAAAATACCCAGAATATCCAGATTTCTATTGCACATGAAGACGGCACCGGTCGTTCCAATGCTAGATTTCCCCCTTATAAGATGTTATCGAGAGTTGATCTAGTTTGAAAAAGAAGTCCAGTCTTGTAAAAGTTTATAAACAAAAAGAAGCCATATCTCCCTTGATCTATGACCTCAGTGAACACTTTGGTGATGACTTTATGGTGGTCACTTGTTATTTTCAAGTCATATGTCTTCCAATGTGACATGTAACCTGTAACTTATAGTCCCCATTTGGATAAAAGGAAAAAAGATCTTAATGATTTTGATGACACAGCATGACAGTGAAATTATTGAATATTTGTTCCAATAAATATTTACCCAAATGTGCAATAGCCCTTTTTTAAATCAAAACTAAGTTGTAGAGTATAAAATGCCGATAACATATGTAGTGTTTTCAACAAGGATGTTGGTGACACCGAGTTAAACCACAAATGAAGACCCTGGAGTTTAGTTGCAGCTTGTTTAATTGTCTCCATGGACATGTGGTGAAAACTGAAATGACAGAAAATGAGCTCCATCTCAACAGGTAGAAACGTGTTTACATCAATAAAGTGCATTACTCTCACTAAAACATTCATGTTAGCAAAATATACATTAATATCGAAAGCTATCTGTATTAACTGTCATATAAAGTAACTTACAGCGTTCCAGCCTGATAATTCAAAGTAGATGGCATCTGATTGCATCTCCATACTGCCTTTAGCATGAGGAGCCTGTGGCCGTTTATCAATGCCCAAGTACGCGAGTACGTACTCGCGTTCTCGGTGAGTACGTACCCGCCGAGAACGCACGGGAGTACGTACCCGCCGAGAACGCGAGCACGGACTCGTGATTTGTACAGTCGGAACACCAGCGTACGTGATGATGTCACAGGTCCGGAGTTTTTACTGCCGTCCCCTCTTAATTTAACTGTAAGTAACATGTTATGAAGCTTAACTTTAATCACAGCCAAACCAGTTTACTCAGGAACAAATAAAACACTGAAATAAACCAAACATTAACATTTAGAAGTGATCTAAGTGACTTATATATCATTGTTAACCTCAGTAGTGAAACCTCTATTAATAAAAATAGTGTACATGTACATACGTGTACATACCTTAATAAAAACAAGCAGGTGAGATGTTAGAACGCTTTTATTTCTATTCTAGTGGACACTCAATACTATAGACAGCTGCTGGAGTTTCTTTAACCTGAGTAGTGAGAAGTCCGCGAGCGGTTTGGGGGGGGGGGTTGTAAACGATGTGCCGGGAGTCTGCTGTTGAGTTTTGGACGAAATGCATTCTTTAGCTGTCCCAAGTCTACACCGATGCATGCTCGATAAAACAGGCGGATCGAGAACACATCCGGGACTTTTTCGCGTTCTCGGCGTGATGCGTACTTCGAATTGGAACAGTACTTGGTCTCCGATTGATGACGTATCACGAGTACACGAGAACGCAAGTACGCACAAGTACGCATATTGATAAACGCCCTGTTTCTCAGCAAAAACCGAGTGCTTGACCCAAACCGGAAGTGCTTGACCGGAACCGGAAGTGCGCCGCCGGAACACGAAATACATTTTAGCTATATTTTCCTTTTAACTAAAACGTATGTAAAGCATGAATTATTCATTTTAACAACACATATCAATGTTTTAATGACAAATCTTTTTAGAATTATTTATTTCAAACTTATGAACCTATTTATTCAGAGAAATGCCTTAAGGGCAACACAACATACTTCACCGTGATAAAGCAAGAGAACTTTGTACTGTTCTCTTTCATTTAGTACCACTCAGTACTACTTAACAGTGCAAAAATACTGGTTCTCAGCCATTATTTCTGCACTGTTATATATAATCTTATGTCAGATGTTTTGGCCATTATTGCACCTCTAAATCGTGTCTATCTCAGCCCCCCTCCCCCCAGCCCTCTCTTTTTACTGGAGGGCTGTTATGATGTCACTGTACACCAAGTGCCTTGTAAATGCAGTGACCCCTGACTCATAGGGGACCTATGAGTCTGTGTGTATGTGTGAGAATAAAACTATGTCCCCGGGATGTTAGTCAAAGGGCTACCCTTTGTGAAGCCTGTTCACTGTATAGTGTATTTTTCTGTTTTGCCCCCCTCCAAACATCTCCCTTTCCACCACACGTTTGATGTTTGTTGGACATTTTGTTTGACCAAAAGAAAAAAGAAAAGAAAGAGAAATAAAAGCTTTCAACAACGCTTTTGTGCAAACACACATGCATGCTCGAAAACCTCCTTAGAAAGGAGACAGAGAGGCAGACAAGGCGATGGGAAGAAGGCAGACTGAAAGATGAGGACAGGGAGCAAATGCAAGGAAGATTAAGAGACTGCGAAAGACCAATAGTGAAAGAGGGGGTGAGGGAGAATTTCCTCCCTTCGGCAGCAGAGATGGTGCCTCTTTCATGTTCTCCATGCTTGGATCTGAAGCTCTGTCTCCTAGCTAGGCCTGGTGTGCATGTGTGGAGCTAAGTGCTGGTTAATTTCCCCTTGGATCCCTCTGATTTCCACTGACAACCCCTCCAACACCACAGCCTCCATGCCTTCTCTGTGTGGCGTGGAGCGAGGACAGTCAATGGACAGTGTTGGTAAGTCTGAAATGCACAAATAGAGACTGTGCTTTGTTTGAGCCACCAGCCTCCTTCTAGACCTCAGGAAGAACTATAGGGGAGTGCTTTCCATAAGTAAGTTAAGGAAAAAGTTGCCAGCAAGCCACAAGGGTAGGATTAGAGTCAGGTTGCACTTGAGCCACATACTCAACAAAGATTGGTTTAAAAAGTAAATCAGCTCTCTTGCATGGATTTAACCTTAAAATTTGTTATAAGATTTGCATTTGGATTTGCCAACTAGATAAAATTTCCACAAAAAAAGGGGTAGATATGAAGCCAATCACAATAAAATACAAGACAGGAACAGTTGTTAGAAAGTTAATATTTCTGTCAGTATGTCACAGCTTAGCATAGACGCTTTTTGCTCATGTTTCATGAAACATTATTGTCAAATAAACAAATACGTTATTTGCTTAAATATTATTATCATTTTATATTTACATCTGAACATATCACATCTAAACAAGAGATGGTGCCAAAGTGTCACTTGGTTGTTTTGTGTTCATTGAAACCATTTTGGAGGATTTTGAGTCAACACACACGTTGTGGGTGGTTTGTAGTGGGGCTCAGTTCAAAGAGTTATCAATCCCTTCAGTCAGCTTTCTCTGTGGATGCATATAAGAAGGGAAGCACATTAATTGCTTTCTAGTTTGTGACCCTAAATGTCTCTGCATTTTAAATAAAGAAAGTTCCAGTCAAACTTCAGACATTTTCCAGATTTTGAACTGCTTCTAACTGGTTCATGAGCTATGTTGTGCTTTGACAAATGTTTGCATCTTTGCATCTACAAACGTTTACCAGATGTTTACTGTTGCAATGAAAAGGTACACATTTACAGGATGAACATAGATCAGGTTTTACTCACCTGTATTACAAATCAAAGTGTGATTTCAGGTAGTCGCTGAAATATTTTTGACTTATAATGTGCTACTCAGTCTTTAACCATCGTTTCAAAATCTCTGTTGTTTAGTGGAATAGTTGGCCTTCTAACGCAATGGAACATGTCTCTAGAATTTCTGAAGCTTCCAGATATTAATTTAGAGATCCTTATTATTATGCTTCTTATCGCATACCCAAACCTGAGCGTACACAGCTTATATTACTGTTAAATGAGGGGGTATAACAAATAAACACTCGCAAAGCAAACATCACACCTACAGTGGTCTTTCTCAGTATGAAGACTTATTAACTTATAAGAACAAGCTCTTATTAACCTAGCTTGTTCTTATGTAGACTTTTTCTGCTCTAACTGAAAATTCAAAGTGTTCTTTACAACATGCCTCATTCACAAAAGTTCTTTTTTTGCACTCTACCTAACTGTTTTCTATCTAACATTCACACTCTGATGGATGCATTGGAGAGCAACTTGACCTTGACAGACTGAAGCATCAGGGATTGCATCACCAACCATGCGATTGGAACTCTCTGATTAGTAGATGGACCGCTCTACCTCCTGAGCTACACCGCATGCCTTCCACTTTCTTCTTTGTCTGTCTACGGGCAACAACAAAGGAAATTTCAGCACAGTTTACACTGGCAACCTGTTAGTCAACAGCACCATTGTTAACCCAGACCCCGGTGTATCTGGCATCTAAATCGCATTCTTTATGTTCCTCATGTTTGATTTGGCCAAGCACCCGGTTACTTACGCAACCCTCCATACCTCCATAATTATTTCTATACCTTGTCCAAAATCTTTGAGGGTGATTGCAGTCAGTTTAAGTCAAATTGTGATAGTTTGGAGACTGGTTTCCTCCCACCAGGCAACCTGTCCAAAAGTGTTGTCATTTAAAAGTGTTGGTCACTACTATTTGCAAGTGATCAAAACAAAAAAAAGGTGTATTTTCATTTGGTGTGTGTTGTTTATATGTATGTACATGCATATATTCATATATGCACATTTTAGAATGTCTTTGCAGTTTGGTGCCTGGATTTCATTCTTGGCATATCTAAACAGGAGACTCTTATGTAGATATTACAGACTGCTTTATTCATTCTCTGCACATCAAACAGGAATGACACAGAGTGCTGTTGTGGGAAGATCACAAGATGAGAGAGGAAAGACAAAGGGTGGGAGTGTGGCATGAAAAAACCCCCAAAATACAAAACTGAATGCAGCTTCCAGCCACAGCCGAGTTTAGGAGAAGTCTGGAAAGGAGAACGCATTCCAATGCAAATAACAAAATGGCTGCCTTTCATCAACACTCATTTCATTTTGTTAAAAAAACGAAGAAGAAAGTGATGAGATGTCTTTAAATCCACGCTTGCAGCGAGCCTTTTGATATGGCAGAAAATGTCCTGGGGTTGGATGACAGACAAAGTGTGTCCTACAGTGTGCATTTTCAAATGTGAATCTTCTGCTTGTTTGTTTTATTTTTATCTCTGTTTTTACTCCAAATTCCATTTAAGGGCATTTTTCACACAAACAGGATAATGTGTAAAATCCATCATTTCTGCATAACATGTTCTTTTTTCATGTGCAGTTACAATTCAGCATTTATGCAAAACTCAGAGCTTGAATTGTCAAATCAAACACAATAATCACATTCACTCCAGTTCCAGGGAACCATAGTTTGCTTCAAGGCAGGGTTAACTTCACTGACCACTTTTAAAAAAAAATTCTGACAGAAACAAGACAATAAACAAATAAAAACTAATGCACCAGGACAAAAACTTACGTTTAGATTCTTAGAAGAATCAATTTAGATTCTAATGAATACATGAATAAACACCAGATGAAATATTCTGCATATGAGGTCCAATCACAACTATTTAAGTTGTGTAGAAATGCAGGATAAGTTTGGAAGTGATCCCATCAGGAATAATCTCCTTCTGCAGTAAGGTTAGACGCGTACACATGATTTGCCCCCAAGAAACAGTACAGCTTTTCTTTTGCTGGGGTTACAGTTAGGTCCGTAAATATTTCGACTTTTTTCTAATCACCATTACCGCAATGAATTTTAAATAAAACAACACAGATGCAGTTGAAGTGCAGACTTTCAGCTTTAATCCAGTGGAGTGAACAAAAAGACTGCATAAACATATGAGTAGCTACAAAGTTTTTTTTTTAAACAGAATCCCTTAATTTCAGCTCGAAAGTAATTGGACAAATTAAATAACACAAAATAAAATGTTCACTTTTAATACTTGGTTGAAAACCCTTTGCTGGTGATGGCAGCCTGAAGTCTTGAACTCATGGACATCACCAGATTCTGCGTGTCCTCCTTTGTAATGCTCTGCCAGGCTTTTACTGCAGCAGCTTTCAGTTGCTGTTTGTTTGTGGGCCTTTCTGTCCGAAGTTTAGTCTTCAACAAGTGAAATGCAAGCTCAGTAGGTTTAAGATCAGGTGACTGACTTGGTCATTCAAGAATATTTAACTTCTTTACTTTAATAAACTCCTGGGTTGCTTTTGCTGTGTGTTTCAGGTCATTGTCCATCTGTATTATGAAATGTCACCCAATCAATTTGACTGTATGCCTCATGAGCTGTTCCACGCCTTCTCCATACTTTTTTCTTGGCATCATTCTGGTAGAGGTTGAGCTTGGTTCCAAAGAATGCTTTCCAGAACTGTGCTGGCTTTTTTAGATGTTTTTTTTTCATAGCAAAGTACAATCTATCCTTTCTGTTCTTGGGGCCTATGGGTGGCTTACACCTCATGCAGTGGACCTTTTGTCTTTACCCTCATACAGTCTTCTCTATATGGTAGACTTGGATATTGATTGCCTACTTTCTGGAGAGTGTGGAGAGAGTGGAGAGTGCACTTGGTTGGCTGTTTTCCACAACTGTTGTCATCTGCGGACACCCAGATCTTTTTGTGTTGCTGAGTTCACCAGTGCTTTCTTTCATGCTCAGGATGTACCAAACTATAGGTTTTGCCATACCTAATATTGTAGTGATTTCTTGGATGGGTTTTTTCTGTTTAAGGATAGCTTGTGATTGTGATTGAGCTTGTGAAGGAACTGCCCATACCTGCCAAAGAAATATCATTTAAGTCAATTGTCCAATTACTTTTGGTCCATTTAAAAAGAGGGCGGGACATGTTAAGGAGCTCAAATGAAAGCTGAGAATCGAAACATTATGTCCATGTCTATTATATAACTATAATTGGAACATGTTTTAGTGAACATGTAAAATACAAAACGTGTGTGAGTGTCTAAATATATTTGGACCTAACTGTGGTATATTGCCAAAAGTCCAGGATACCACCCTGCAGTATGTTACCCAAATCTTTTTCTTTGTTCATCATGTTTGTGAAAGAGGAAAACTGATGTGCCGCTGCAGTTTTAAATCTTTGCATTGACGGCTAGCAATTTAGCTATCCTACATCTAACTACATCTAAAATGAATGGCAGATCAAATCATTCCATCAGTGCCAAGTTCCATTTTGGGAACCACTGGGCTATTACTGTACTGTATAAAGATTCTCTATCAAAAGCAACAGTTTGCCAGCTGATTGGTAAGTTTACTTTGTCTAATTTTCTTTGTGTGAGCAATGGCCCTTAGTCCAGAAGTGCATTCCCTCCTGGTAGAAGCAGCAGCAGCAGTAGTAGTAGTGGTGGTAGTATTATTACACACACACAGACACACACATACAGTGGGTCCATGAACCAGCTGGCCAGCTGTCAGTGAATTTTTTATTTTTTTTCTTTGCCTCTGCAGTATAAGCCAATCACCAAGCCTTGTTTAATGCAATTAAGGGGGATGGCAATACTGTGCAGTGATTGGCTGAGAAGAACAGCATGAGAGCACAGAGTACATTCTACCTATAGAGACAGTAATTAGCACATGCTGGTCATTAGTACACACACAGACCTATAGGTATAGATACACACATGCATAAGGTTGGGCAGGATGCCATCTTGTTCTTGCTGTTCAGTGCAACCAATGTCATATAAAGAAGCAATGCACACACACACACACACACACACACACACACACACACACACACACACACACACACACACATATTCCAGCAATGATTCTGTGCAACAGTGTGTGTGCTGGAGATTTATTAAAATTCCTTCTAAACATGGCCCATCTCTTTGAGGGTCCCATGAAGAGGTCCTGCAGTGAGCCTTTTAATGAAGGATCAGAGCAGACCCTTCTAAAAATGCCAAACAAATACACAGACTCATGCTCACACACATGCACACACACGCAGGCATTTGCCATAAACCACCCCCTCCCAATAATCCCTCTCACTTCTAATGGTAGCCATTTGCCATTCATTAAGATCAAAATGCTGTTTTCTGCCAGGACAAATTGCAAAGCTATTTCATTCACAGCTTGAGAAAGGCCTGAGACTCCGCTGGGTTTCTTTGGGCCGTTTGAGCGCTGAAGCAGGGTTGGCTAATGTGGCTAACAGGCTTTGAATTGTGCAGTGTGGTAAAATGGCAGGGAGAGAAAAAGTATTTTTAAGGTGCCCTGTACAAAATTTTAGTGAAAGTGCAGTTTTTTGAAATTTTAAATCCGTTATGCTTTTAATTATCCTCTTGGTATAACATGGCTGTGCTAAACGTTCATCAACTGGAAACTATACCCACAGCATTACACAAGGAGTAAGGCAATAAAGTAAACTTGCAGTTTAAAGCTGAATTAAGATTAAATGCTAGTGCACCAGCATTGGGAAAACAACACTGAATGTCTTTTAACAGCCATACAGCCATTCAATGGGTTACTGGGCAATAGGATACGCAAGGTATTGTAGACATAATGTTATAAAGTTAGCAGATTGCTGGGCATAGAACATAGAATTTGTATGTGGAAACACTACACCATGACTATCACTGTTATAAATTATTCATTTAAAGAAGGCAAATATACTTTCTTGGACAGTTTATCAGCATTTGTGTAACGTTTAGCTGTCACTGGAAGCAACAGAACTAACAGAATTCTATGTTGTCTGGGGTTTTTGCTACCATTGCACTCGGGGAATCATAGTTCACTTCTGCCTTTGTCTGCTGATGTCCCCGTTCTTGTAGCTTTTTTTCAAGGAATTGAAAATGATCTATGACGGCATTTTATCTGTTGTCCTGATCAAACTTCCATGGCAATCCGAGATAGGGACTAAACCTAGTGTCAACCGCAAGATCTGAAAAATTAAGCCAACATTGAAATGTCAAAACCTGCCATTCCTTCCCCAAGGAGCTGTAGCAGACTTGTGCTGTTGGTGCCATTAAAAAAACATAAAAACATTTTAATGGATTCTCACTATAATATGACTTACTGTGTGGAAGCTTGTGGTCCAATTTTTAACCCTAGTATTTCATTTGTGTGTTACGTTGCAGTGATAAGCAGATATCAGTATAGAGCGCACTATACAAATTCAATTTATGGATCCGCTGAACTTAGCACTCCAAACTCATTTCAAAAATGGCCAATTATGGGTCCAGCAAAACAAAATGGTGATAACAAAAGACCCTTACCTTAGATCACATGACTTAGTGGTGACAATGTAGCTCACACAACAAATGTGTTATGTAAATGGAATTAAACAAGTAAGAAAAACAGCAATTTATTCTCTTCGTTACATAAAACACTTAAAACACTGTCTATAGTCAAATGCAGAAATAAGTGACTCCTCCCACTTTACATCTGCGTAGATCACGTCTAATTTCATTTCAGTTTACATACACAGTAGGTAATGTGATAATAATGTTTGTATTAACTATGTAATGGAAAACATGACCCATTTTACCTCCTATACAAAAGACTTTTAGCGACTTCCAGTGTCTATGCAAAAGTCTTTCTGCATGCCCCCACAGCTTCATTATTTCTGTATTTTTTTTGTCCACGTGGGTGTGATCTTCCAACATGTTACAGTGTATGTATTCATGTATACTATGTATCCCTGGTCTGCGTGCGTGTGGTGCAGGTGGGTGAGGGAGTGGTAATTAACAATGACATCTCCTGAGCCAGGTCTAATCAGTGCTCTCTTCTCTTCATATGCTATATTTATCTCTCCTCTCTGTCCCTTCTATCATAGTTATTATCACTTCATCTCTGTCTTTATTCACCTCCTCTACTCTCTCTTTTACCATCCCTTTATTTCTTTTTCACTTATTCTCTGGAAAGATGTGATTAGAAAGAGACAATACAACAATAGAGGCTACAGATGTTTCCTCTCACCATAGCTTGCTTGGAAATATAGTTATTCTCATCTATTATTCCTTTGAGAGGGGAAGAGGTGCGAGATTGATAGTTTAATCAGCTTTTAGAAAGCTTTGTTAATTGGAAAATTATGTTGCAACACTAATTTGACAGTCAAAGGTTACATATTTTACAGTATATGGTATATGTGCGAGTGCTTCAGGTTAATTAGAATTTTTTTCTTCTAATTTTGTAATAGTGTTAAAAATTGAGTCTTCACTCGAGTTGTGAGCGTGCACGAGTTAAATGTGCCTTTTACATGGCAGATTAGATGAAGTGACAGCTCACCACACTTTTCAGACAAAAGGCACTAAAAAGGTGCTAAATGAAATTAATCATTAATTTGATGTAACTGGAAATATGAGTATGTGAAATGAAAGGTGAAACAAAAATGTAAGAACACTGACATAACAGTAACAAGTCAGATTTGGGACTTTGCAAACTTCTTCTATGACCATCAATCAAGGTGTTGATGGTCATAAGCTTGCTAACATCCAAGCTATTGTTTGCTAAAGAATTGAAGGCTTTGGTCTGTCACCGTCTTGCATAACTATATGCATCACACTCTTTTCACTGTATGTGTCTAAATGTCTAAACTGGGTTTAAATTTTCTGTCTATATGTGACAGAAAAGTAACAAATAGTCGTATGCAACCACTCTGATTCATGTGCAGGCACTCTTGTTACAAACTAAAGAACTGTCACTGCTGTGGATTTGTATCTGAAAATAGTTTGCACCATTTCAACTTTGGGTAGTGGTTAAGCTCAGAATCTGAACACATTTCCAGTTTACCCAGAATCATTTTTGCTGAATTTCAAGTCTTTGGAGAAAAGAAAGATCACCTACTAAGGAAAGAAGTAAAGTACAATAAAATGCAGGGTTTGTATTACAAATCTAATTGTACTTTATCTGCTAGGCAACATATCAAGCTCACTTTCACTTTCAGAAAATCCACAGAGAAGTGTGAAATTGTCCGTAGTTAATGCGTTATTAAATGATTGGAAGCTGCGAAGATCCTGTTACCACGGGTCCACTTTGTTCCTTTTGTTAGATGATGTTTTCAAATCAGATGATATTCTTCAGCAGATAGTTTTCCTAGAGGAGATGTAGACATTTCAGAGACGCTGGCAGCATAATATACTGCATCTTAAGAGATGCAGCTTCTGTAACATATTTCTGTATCTGGTTATGTTTATGGCGTTTCGTTATTTTGAGCTTCATGTCTCTTAAATCTCTATATGTGTTGTCAAAAATGTGAGATATTTTCTTTGTTGTGTCAGTTTGAATGCCAGAAATGCAATGACGTGAGCTTATAAGGTGACTGAGGTCCTTATGTCCAAATTGGCTAAAAAGCTTAGGTTAAGGCCCTAGTTGTAGAAACAATCTGCTAAACAAAGTCGTCTGAAAATACAAGGAAATTTTGAAATGTAGTGACTAGTTCAGGCGACAGCTAGGCAAACTACTAGAGCTGCTGCTTTCAAGTTTGCAAACTTTGGACACCAGATTATGAGAATTTTATTGAGACTGTCAATCAAATGTTGATTTCGCTTAATTTATGCGCAATTTTTTTGCAGAGCTGGCTTGTGTCATCATTATGGATGACATTTGATTTAAAAGACGCTTATTTCTCTTTTAGTAAAACGTAAAGGAATAAAGAAAAACATACATGGTGATCTAAAAAAACAATATAAATAAAATGCAAAAAAATTGTTAAATATCATATTTGGTGAAAATAGCTAATTTAGGCTTTGCGTTCAGGCCCAGTTTCATCACAGGTCAAGTGTAAACTCTAAATTGCCTGTAGCTGTAAATGTATGTGTGTCTTTTAACCATACAACAGGGTGGTAGCACCTTCCCCAAGTGCATTCTGGGAGATGTTCTTTGCAAACATATGGGGTTATATTTAGCAAGTTGATGAATGAATGGAATTTGAATCATCACTGGAAGTGATGACAGCAGCATTTTTTACTTATATCGCTGATAATTAATGTGATTGTAACTTTAGTTGTGGAATCACACATCTCAAAGAATTGTTTGTGCTTCAGTTGCTGACTCACCTAAAGGGTGACATGAACATGTCATTGTCTCTTTGTGTTATTTAAACTAAATATAAGATTTTCTATTCCTCAGCCATTCCACGCTGGATAATGTCTTCTTTAACCATGTACATGTATGGCCTGCTCACTGGCCAGCAGAAGGCAGGGTTGTAGCATCCTTTGTCTCTTACCCCCGACTCACATACTTACATACTTACATACTTACACACACACACACACACACACACACACACACACACACACACACACCTCAAGCCCTCAAGACAAAGTTACGTATGTAAGTGGAAGGCAAAGGGACAGAGACTGCATGTACATTCATGCATATTTGTGTGTATGTGTGTGTGTGTGTGTGTGTGTGTGTGTGTCTGGCACAGATGGGGGAACATGATAACCTTGTCTTCATGTAGGTCTAGGGGGTGGAACAGAGTAGAACATGAAGTTTCAGTCCTGCCAAATCCTGGTTTTTAACTGGCCTCAGAAACACATGCAAACAGACACACGCAGGCGCACACACACACACACACACACACACACACACACACACACACACACACACACACACACACACATATGCACGCACACACACACACACACACAGAGTAAGGCCCCAGACACTGAGAAGCATGCAGCCAGGTCCAAATGTGTGTATGGGCATTGGGCCAAAGTGTATGTGTGTGTGTGTGTGCCTTGATGGAAAGCCAAAGAGTGATAGGTATAGAGGTTACAGACGTAAACAAAGAGAGGAAAGCTTTAAAGGCCGAAAAGTGCACACAGGGTGGTTTGGAGGGTCAGTTTTTAACATTTTAACAAAATTGCCAAGAAAAAACAAAGAAGTCAATCGAGGCTAAGCTAAAAGAAGTAAAGTGAGAGTAGGGAGAGAGAGAAATGTGCAAGTCAAAAGTAAGTTGCAGTTTGTGAGACAAGGGAGGAAAGAAGTAAAAGAGAAAAGTAAGTGGAATAAATTGAAAGGACCAGAGAAAGTAACAGCATGAAAAGATGGATAGCGTGTTTGTGACATTAATAAGGAAAGAAGAGTAGAGGGAAACAATGAGGGAAGAAAAAGAGAAAGGTCACACAAGATAAATAATGTGAATTAAAATAAATAAATAAGGGATTAAGAAAGAGACCAATGTGAGAGGAAGAATGGATGTCTGAGTTTTAAAAAAAATGTGAGGGGGTGTGAAAGTACAGGAAAGCCTCCCCCAGCGCCCACCTGTCTAGCTGTAATGGGATCCAAATGTTGAAAGGCCTGGAAGTTACATCGCTTGGAGAGTCTGAGGGATGAGATCCTGGACTCCAAAATCAGACCACCGATTAGGTCAGGTGATACACAGGGCTACTCCTTGTGTTTTCTGTTAGATAAGTTACAGTTTGCTTGTGCGGCCAGTTCAAAAAACACTCGTCATAATTAGAGATGGATCGATCCGATATTACGTATCGGTATCGGTCCGATACTGACCTAAATTACTGGATCGGATATCTGCGAGAAATAAAAAATGTAATCCGATCCATTAAATATCAAAAAAGCACCTCAAAAAACTTGCGACACGGCGTAACTCGGCTCATAACCGTAGCACGTCGGAGCAGTATGCGTCACGTGATAGAGCGGCTGCCTGTATATGTAGCCTCGCTACCAAACCAGCATTTCATCTCCGAGGAAGTGATCCCAGAGAGAAGTAAAGCAAGTGTGTAAGTTCATCTCTGAATGTTTGTAAAGCATTCCAGCGTTAAGCTTAACAACCGATATATGGAACGACTGCCTCTTCTCTTTCCCTCCCTCTCCTGCTGCTACTTCAATCGTGAAACTGCTTAATGATCAGCTGATCGGCTTTTCTGTCACGACTCCGTCTCTCTTCTTTGTTTTTGGACCACTTTGCACCAGAAAGAGGAAACCAGCGGCTGAACAACAGCAGCACGTTTAAGCTTGATAAGCTGTTGTTAGAATTTATTTAATATTACTTTCTACACCAGGATCCTTTTCTACGTAGCTGACAGCTGGTAACTGTGCAGGGGCGGATCTAGCAAAGTTTAGCCAGGGGGGCCTATAGGGCATGAACAGGGAAAAGGGGGCACAAAGACATACTTTTCTTTCTTATTCTCATTTAAAATATCTAGCTTTTAATAAATAATTATCTGAATCTTACACCCAAAGTTTTAATCTGATGTAAAATCTATAGAAGTCCATTACTGTATATAGTAACTGTTAAGTCTAATATACCCTAGTAAGCTAGTACTTTTTCCTTTGGGAAAGTACCATCTGTGAATTCTGCAATTCTGTTGAAGAAAGATGTTGAATCTATTTAATTATTCTTGAAAAATAATTTATTTCTGTGCATTTTCACCCTGCATCAAATTAAAGTTGATTACGTCGATTAAGCATCATGAGGTGGAGGGTGGGGGGTGGTTCCCTATTTTTTTTTTGCTGGGAGTTTGCAACCCTATTAGTTAGGTTGCTTAATATTTCTGCTAAGTACTCTTTAAAATACCAGAATAGGGAGGATGGAGTAGGTTTAAGTTTATTAGATTGATCAGTATTGCTGAACTATGAAATATTTGGGGTGCAGTGTATTTTTTACATACAGGTATAACAGATTAGCTTTAGTGTTGTTGTTTATTTAAACTTGAGTATGAACTTATACAAAATGTAGCAAGATATTAAAAAAATAGTTTTATTGATTAAAAAACACACTATATCGGATTCATATCGGTATCGGCAGATATCCAAATTTATGATATCGGTATCGGACATAAAAAAGTGGTATCGTGCCATCTCTAGTCATAATATCTTTGCCTGATAAACCCTTTTATCCAAAGTTTGATACATGAGATTCTGAGATATCTACATCATCATTTAATGTGTACATGAAGAAGACCAGCCTCTTGTTAAATGCCAACATCATATTCTCATCCCAGTGAATCAAATACATCATTTCAGAGGCCACTGGGATTCCAGATAGGCAGAAGGTGCCTTGAGGCATGTGCTGTGGCATATTAGAGTGATAATGTCTTTGTTAGGTGGCTGGAATGGTAGCATTAAAGCAAGTCATGTGACCGTGGTTTGAAGTTTTTGTTTCAAACTTCGATTTGTTTTCACTCGCTGATAACTCAGTGAAAATACTTGGCAGTGTTTAGGCACTAAAAGCCATTTGGTTAAATTAAGGGAGGGATTGTGGTTTGAGTTCAAATTTACCCTTTCACAAAATTTACCATGAAGATGACACTTATTTTGTGACTCTCACTCAGACTCCTGTAAAGTATAAGGACAATAGGACGTTTGTGTCCTTTGTACTTGTCGTATAAGTGAGTCTGTTGTGTTTATTTTCTTTTGTTTTGATTTGTTTTTTTACCACGCAGAAGAAGTTTGTTACAGTTGCAGCAAATGGCTGCCCCTCCCTGAGCCTGGTTCTGGGGGAGGTTTCTTACTGTTAAAAGGGAGTTTTTCCTTCCCAGTGTCGCCAAATGTTCACTTATAAGGGGTCATCTTCTTTTTGGGATTATCTCTGTATTATTGTATATGTAATCATTTACAAAGCACTTTTCATCAGTATATAATTAGACAGTATGCATATATAACTATCTACAAGTGTACACACACAGTACACACATTAAACAATGTAAACTTCATAAACCCAAACAACAAACTGCATTTTTGCACTGACGTTTACACCCTGTGATTAACACCACTCTAAATCCCTACTCCTTGTGGTCTCTTTATAATTGTTTGTTTCTTACTTAAACTATTCCAGAATTTTACACCACACAGAGATATAGGAAAATATGTTCTGTTCATCTGAAAATTGTGAATCTTTTTTAATTTCATAATGGTTACTGGCAACAACAGTTGAAAGAATTATATTGGGGTGGCTGTAGCTCAGGTGGCAGAGCAGGTCAGCCACTAATCACAAGGTCGGTGGTTCGATCCCAGGCTGCCTCCTGGCTGCATGCCAAATGTCCTTGAGCAAGATACTAACCCCATATTTACCTACTGGTGGTGGTCAGAGGGCCCGGTGGCGCCAGTGTCCGGCAGCCTCGCCTCTGTCAGTGTGCCCCAGGGCAGCTGTGGCTACAATGTAGCTTGCCATTGCCTGTGTGTGAATGGGTGAATGACTGAATGTAGTGTAAAGTCTAAGTCCTTAGGGACTGAGTAAAGCGCTATACATTTTCCAACACGAATGACAACTTGGCCATTAGGTCTCCACTTGTTCATGTCTACAATATAATATAATCTGGAATTTAGTGTGATGTGGAACCTTGTACATGAAATTCTAATAGAATAATGCACATTTGAAAATATTCTACATTGGTTTAACAATTGAATCAAGCTAATTACATATTAAAGTGTCGCATTATCTGGACACATAAAGTAGATTTCTAGCTTTCTATATATCTTTTTTTACCCTTGTTGGTCATAACTATAATGAACAGCAGATTCTCTGCAGAACTGAGTAGATAGAAAAAAAAGAGAAAAGCCAAGTAACTCTGTTTAAAGCAGGGGTCTCAAATTCAAAAGAGCTGGGGGCCACTGTTGGAAACTGCTATCTCATTGGAGCACCATTCTGGTGTTACAGTAAACGCAAACAGACAAACAAATAAAAGACCCACAAATGTTTCCAAAAATATAGGTTTTTTAATCCGCTCTGCCACAGTGTTTGCCGACAGGCCAATGTTGTTGAATAACCTCTTTTTTTCTGGACATAGAATATCAGCAACTCACATCATGCAATCCTTCAGAAACTGCACTTCAGTGAATGGCTTTCCCACTTTGGCAATTAATTCACGAAATTAAATCATTCCTAACCACACCGATTATAAATTACCAAAGAAATAGCTGTCTTAATTGTGGAGTAACTTACAGGTCCAAATTGCATTATATTTTTACAACAATTCCACAAAACCCCTGGTTTAGAGGATAACACAGTGTCAGCACAAATGATGCAACACGTGCTATAAAGAGATGTAAATCATATTTCATAACCTCTTTATGCAGATGAAATAAGGAGACCAGGTTGGAAAATACAGTAAATACAGTATATGCATCCATCTTCTTCCGCTTATCTGGGGCCAGATTGCGGAAGGCAGGAGCACTAAGTAGAGAAGCCCAGACCTCCCTCTGCCCGACCACCTCCTCCAGCTTGTCCAGGGACCACCAAGGTGTCTCAGGCCAGCCGAGAGATATAATCTCTCCAGCGTGTCCTGTGTGAGACCTGGTGGGACATGCCTGAAACAACTCACCGAGAAGGCGCCCAAGACGCATCCTCATCAGAGGCCCGAACCACCTCATCTGGCTCCTTTCAATCGAGCAGCATCTCTACTCTGAGCCCATCCTGGATGGCTGAACTCAACATGTTCAAACATGGTGTTTGTTAAGGCTAGCCACCCTTACGAGAAAGCTCATTTCCTTGTAGATCTTGTATCCATGATCTTGTTCTTTCACTCACTACCCAAAGCTCATAACCATAGGTGAGGGTGGGGATGTAGATTGACCAGTAGATTGAGAGCTTCATTTTTATACTCACCTCCCTCTTCACCATGACAAACTGGTGCAGCGTCCGCAGCTGCAGCACCAATCCATCTATCGATCTCCCGCTCTCCCTACTTGTGAAAAAGACCCTGAGATACTTAAACGGACCATGACTTTGAGGTACTGATTCTCATTCCTGCTGCTTCACACTCGTCTGCAAACCGTTCCAGTGCAAGATGGGGGTGACCACCTGATGAATCCAACATAACAACATCAGAGACTGCCCAAGAGGAAGCCTTCTGGCATTTGGCTTCATCTAGAAATTCTTTCCATAAAAATTATGAAAAGAATCAGTGACAAAGGCAGAGACTGTTCCTTCGAGTCACACCCCTCCAGGTCTTACTGTTGTTTCCCACATGAACAAGTCTCCCACTAAGACGACAGTCCCCAGGTGGAACGCCCTCAAGCACCCCACCGAGGGTCTCCATGAAGGCCGGGTACTCTGAACTATCCTTTGGTGCACAGTTCTCAGACCCAAAGGTGAGGGAACAAACCCTCTCATCCACCAGGAAAAACTTCAAAGTACAGGCAGCAAACCAAGGGGATACTACGATACCCACCCCAGCCCAGCGGCTCTCACCAAGGGCAGCTCCAGACTGAGACAGAATCCAGCCCCTCTCCAGGAGACAGCTTCTGGAGCCGAAACCATGCGTTGAGGTGTGCACGACTATATCTAGTCAGTACCTCTCAACCTCTGGCACTAGCTCAGATTCCTTTCCTACCCAACCCCTACGGTGCCTCCTGTGGGCGGTGGGTCTGCAGGGGGGTGGGTCTGCAGGGGGGTGGGCCCATGTCCCTTTTTCAGGCTGTGACCAGAGGGACTAAGCCCCAGGCCAACAGGTGCTCACCCTTGGGAACCCCTGGTGACCCTGTCTAGGGCAAGGTGACCTGTTCCAAACAGTATTTGCCTCACAATTTCTTAGTTTTTTGCATATTTGTCCACTCAAAGACAGCACAGAGGCACTAATCATGGCAGCACAGGAACATGCTCTGAACACAAGATCCATTGAGGCTGGGGTCTATCACACCAGGCAAGATCCCAAGTGCAGGCAGTGTAAAGATGCCTCTGAGACAATCCAGCACATAACAGCAGGGTGCAAGATACTAGCAGTCAGGGCATACATGGAACACCAAGTGGCCGGCATAGTATACAGAAACATCGTTGCCGAGTATGGCCTGGAAGTTCCGAGGTCAAAATGGGAGACGCCCTAGGGTGGTCGAGAATGACCGAGCTAAGATCCTGTGGACTTCCAGATACAGACGGACAAAATGGTGATGGCTAAACAACCGGACATTGTAACAGTGGACAAACAGGAAGATGGCCGTAGTGATAGACGTAGCGATACCGAATGGCAGGAAGAAGGAACACAAGAAGCTGGAGAAGTACCAAGGGGGAAAGAGGGTAACTTTTTAATACATGAAAATCCAAGACATATTAATGATAATTATTAATGACAAGTTGGCTACTTGAACATGGCATACATAGATAAGGACCAAGAACATACAGTCAAGGAAAATGTATTTGAACCCCGGCTAATTTGTAAGTTTGCCTACTAACAAGGAAACGATCAGTCTAGTTAAAAAAGTTAAAAAAATTAATTCGCATTTTCATGAATGAAATAAGTAGAATAGACAGAAAAGGTGACAACAGTTGGTGTGATTATTCCCAAATGGAAGAACCATAAAATAACTACCTATCTTTCAGTGATAATGAGAATGGTGTGGAACCAGCTCAGAACTAATCAGGAGGAGTTTGGAGGAAAATCAGCTGGGCCCCAAATATTTTTTCCCCTGACCATATACATATACATATACATATACATATATATCATTTAACCTTTGAACATTCACTGTGATTCCATGGTGACTTCACTTACATTTTTTATTCACTTTTTTATTGTGGACTACAAATGCCACTATCCACACAATACTGACAAATAAACTGGGTAGCTTATACTCATATAGCCTAATTTCACAATCACAGATTTTCACAGTCTCATGTTTAAAGGGAAAAACTAAACACATTTAACATATCTTCTGTTTCTGGTTGCAGTGACTTTCATGCAATTACTTCATACAGTATTCCATGAGTTTTATAATCGCCTGAAGATTTGCAGATTATATTACTAGACTAAAAGTTATTCTCATATTTTTAGCACAGAATTCAGATCTGCTCTGAACTTTGCAACGACATCTCCAAATTAGTATATTTCCAAGTGCTGTTATTTTCACCTGTGTAGCTTTTCCTGTGCTCTAAAGCTTCTGTCATTTGATCACGACATGCTCAAGAGACTGTCCCACTGCAAATGATCAGACAACCTTATGAGAAATTGAGTATTCAAAGCATTAAAAAATGAGTCATAACACTAGATATGATATTTATTTGATATGGAAATGTTTATACATATGCATCGCAGCTTATTAATTATTCATATTGTCTTGTTTTTTTCTGCTTGTCTGTAATATACATTATGTATTCTCTCCCTTCGACAGACACATCTTTTGAAATGGGAAGAAAAAAAGAGGTAAAAAAAGAAGAAAAGGAAGGATCAGTTGGCATCTCTCACTTTGACTACAAAAGAGTGAATGAGGGAAAAACTTCATTATATTGGCGAGTGACAGGAAATGTGAAACACAGTGACAGAGAGGCACAGAATGAGGACCTTTTTTTCCCTCCCCACCTCAGTTTCATGTCTCTCTCACTGCAAAACAGAAAAAAAAAAACTCTGTGGACCATACGATCTACAACACACACACATGCACTGACCCCATATCTCTCATGAACAGTGACACCGACCATCAACTGTCATTTTTATTCAGCGTCGGACTCACTCCGTAATCACCCTGACAGACAATGCTCTGCCACCATGTTGCTACAGTGCCGTAAGTGAAGAAACAGCAAGTTAATGCCTTTATCACCGGTGTCACTGTTCTGCCAGCACTTTAACATGAAAAACTTATATTGCATGGTTATTAACTTATTTTGACAATGATTAATATTTGCATAATGTCACATTTACTGTCCCTTTATTAAAGTCACAGTGGCATAGAACGACCACATGATTCACTTTGGATGATTTCTTACAGTTTTCCAAAAGCATGTACAGGACTCAGACGTCAGACAGTTCTGAAGCACAATCATTTCAAACATTTTCTGAATTTTTACAGTTGTATAAATTGGATAGTGCACCTATTTCTGTTCCACCATATTTTATTAGGGATTGTGTTGATTTTTGCACATCCGTTTCAGCTAGAAAGGACACTGATATTAAACATTTTATGAAAAACTATATCATCATTCATGAGATTACTACTACTACTACACTAAAAAACCAAGCTGCTGCTTAGATATTAATATATTTCTGATGTATCAACAACACATAGCGTAAAATGTTCTAATGATAGCTCATTGTTTACTAAAAACTTTGATCTTCACATAAAATCTGTATATAATATAACACATAAATGGAGAGTAGTTAGATAAATACAGTAGACTAAATTTAAACAGTGTATTTAAAGAAAAAATAACATTTTTCAGTGTTTTAGTTTACATGTTTAAATATGTTCTCTTCCATTTGATTGCATGAGAATTTCTTTTGATTATATACTACAATTGTGTGAGTACAAACAGCTCCACACTAGTGTACAAAGACTTGTAGGACTGTTGTTCATTTTATGGTTTTGTGTTATGTCACAGCTACACTGTGTGACTGAACTCCAGCTGTTTTTGAAGTTCATCATCAGGGTGGTTGCTGAAATTTGACTTAAAAGCAGGGTTCATGTAGTTGCGCAGTGTATAGGGCACCGCACTGCAACAATTAAAAAAAAGTAAAGACTTTTGATGTTTTTATTTATTTTTTAATTTTTTTTTTCAGTCTCTAGATGTGCAAAGCTGGTAGAGACATACCCTAAAAGACTGGCAGCTGTAATTGCACCAAAAGGTCGTTCTACAAAGTATTGACTCAGGGGGCTGAATAATTACGCACACCCCACTTTTCAGTTATTTATTTGTAAAAAATGTTTGGAATCATGTATGATTTTCGTTCCACTTCTCACGTGTACACCACTTTGTATTGTTCTTTCACGTGGAATTCCAATAACATTGATTCATGGTTTGTGGCTGTAATGTGACAAAATGTGGAAAAGTTCAAGGGGGCCGAATACTTTTGCAAGCCACTGTAGCTCTATGTACAGCAAAACTGAATAAACCCAGGGTTTAAAAGCATCTAATTATTACGTTATACTTATAGTATTTGTTAAAAATCTTTTTGAAATTCCACCTGTGCTTAATTAAATTTTTTTGATGAACGGTGCAAAAAAGGACAATGACTTGTTTAAAAAAAAATTTTTAATAAAATTATTCATGCAGAATTTGATCACTGAAGATAGACAATTCAAGATTCAATTCCATTGTTCATTAATCATGTTTCATCCTCATGACTGTAAGCTTTTTTTTGAGAGCTCCAGTAGCGCCATCATTCCTGTTCTTAGTGCTTTACATATTTCAGCCACTGCAAATGTCTTTTCAATCTATCAGCAAGGATCCAAAATATTCATTTGCTTTTTCACATGATTGTGTTCTCCTTGTTACTATACGGTAACGGAAACTGACAGTTAAGGCCGCTGTTTTCTGCATAAAGGCACTGTGCAGTTTTTCTGACTGGGGTTTACTAGCTGAGGTCATCGTGGGGTTGTATGTGTGTGAGTGTGTGAGGGGGTTGGGGGTTGGGGGGTTGGACTGGCCACTGTCTTTTTATTTATTTTTGCTTCATTTCTGGCAGTAGGCTGCCATGCTAGTGTTATCAGGTCCCACAGGGAAATGTGTTCAGCATCAGTCACTGTGTGTTTGAGTATTTTTTTATTTGTTTATTTTTTATTTTTTGTTGTATGCGGCAATGTGTGCTTGTGTGTACCAACAGCACAGTAATCTGTAGGTGGGTCATCATTCTTAATGCAGTCTGTGTCATCAGTTCCCGTGACAACAGGGGGAATGATGCAGCCGATACATATGAAACAGGGTGCCATGCATAAACATGGAAGCTGCAAGAGGAGGAGGGTGAGGGCAGCACGGGGGCGAGGTTATATGGGGGATGTGTGTGTGTGTGTGTGTGTGTGTGTGTGTGTGTGTGTGTGTGTGTGTGTGTGCGTGCGCACGTGTACCTGGTCTCTCTCTATTCCTGTTTATTATTCATAAGCCCTCCCTCAGTGTGCTGTCACTAGCTCCTCCTCCTGATATGAGTTTATATGTATGTGTGTGTGTGTGTGTGACGGATGGTGACAGCGTCAGCGGATGGGGGATCAAGATTAAGATCAAACACAGCTCAACGTCACACTCCGTCAGGTTTACTGGACGCGTATGGCCACACACACACACACACACACACACACACACACACACACACACACACACACACACACGGTGTTTAAGGGTTTGAGTTTCCCATCCTCCCAAATGAAAAAAGTATTTCTCAAAGGTGACAATAACGGCATAAATAAAACAACATACTCAAATGTGGGGGAAAAAAAACCACACTGCAAGAGTAAAAGAGATTATTACACATCATCAGTTTCATACAGACAACTGTTTTTACTTCATCTAATAAAATGATTTTTTATATAAATCAGTGAAATAAGTTGAACTATTTTTGCTGGATGAACGTTGAGTTGAAAGTAAAGTCCAGTAGCTAAAAATGGGCCGTGACAGTACTTTTCTCCAGAAATGACCACCATAGTCACAAGAAGATTAGCAGTTTAAATCTGGTACTTTATATATAGCAGCATAACCTGGAGGACAATACTACAGAACAGAGCAGACATCAGTGATATGATGCTGACTGAGTCATGTATACCTTGAAAGGAGGAGCTGGGGTGGAGGTGTGTTGTAAAGTGGTTTGCAGTAACTGTAGGCCTTTAAAGTACTCTGATTATCACATCTTATATAAGATTTGCTAATTGGAAACACACAAAGGTATCAGCACAGCCTTCCAATGATGTCTACAGGCTCTGAGATCAGTTGATATGCCGGGATTTCTACCGTGCTTGATTTTGAATTCAGATTTCAATCTGATTCCATCCATAGGAACACTAAATGCATCACTTTGACCACACTTTAGGCACAGTATGGTCAAAAGTAGTTTAGCTTCTAGTTATTAGTTTTGACATCATAGTTCAAGTACAAAAAGACTTTGTCATGGCCACATATGACATCTTGTCACATTGTTCGGAAAGTTTAGCACCGTAGCACCATTTTCTCACTCAGTCCATGCAACTGATGATCTGTATTCTCTCATGCACGTTCACGTTCAGTGAGGTCACAGAACAGAGACATTCAGATGGAAACACATCCCAAGTAATAATTCTCTGTTTTTTACAGCATTCAAAGGATTTGCTATTGGAGCTTGCTACATTTTAACAATGACATGTTTAAATTCCTTGTTTGTTTCAAACAAGCCAAACATCTTCCAGCTGCTTTCTGAGCATGTTGTGGCTCACTGAATGTAGTCCTTTTTCTCTCCACGTGTGCCTCAGTGAATATGTGCTTTTATCAAGATGTGCGTGTAGTATTTACAGGTAGCATGGGCAGTTGCTCTGTATTTGGTTAATGTACACACACACACACACGCACACACACACACACACACACACACACACACACAAACAGCAGAGGCAGTGAAGGCAGATATGGCCTCCTCACTCCACGCAGACCATTCCAAAGGGAGATGTTTTGAATTCACTCATTACGTTGGGGTCGTGCAGGGTCAAGTTCAATGCCAGGGAAAAAGAGCGGCTACACTAAGGACACACATACACATGCACAGCACAGCACGAGTAGAATTACATCCAACAAAGCTTGGGATTTCGGGTAAATACACTAAAATTAGTCTCATTGTGTTATGTGAATTTCAACAGGGGAGAGAAAAAAGGCCTTAGAATGGTCGATATAAAGCAAATGGACGGATGGAGGCTTGGCAAAAGGTCAGGCTGGGGAGCTGGTTTGGTGGAGAGAGCAAATTGGCTGGATAGTAAACATGTCTGGGAGGTGTGTAATAAATGCCATTAATATGCATCACAGTCTCTTAACCATGGTAACTGCACTGATTCTTCCCACTGTGATTCTGTTTCTTCTCCTTGTGTTCTTCTACTTCTCATATTGGCTTGAGATCTTTGGACCTCAAATTTCTTGTTGTGCTCCTGAAACCATTTTTGCTTTGTGGCAAGGCACACAAAGAGCCATCAGGCAGTAGGTAGGTGTTACATGTCAATGTAACATCCACATGGATGGCCTGATCCAAGGTTTCACAGCAAAACATTACCCAAAGCATCACACTGCCTCTGTGGGCTTGCCTTCTTCCCATAATGCATCCTGTTGCTACATGTTCCCCGGATAAACAACTCACAACTACCCGGCCATCCAAGTGATGTAAAAGAAAGCACGATTGATCAGGCCAGAGTCTAGTTCTGATGCTCATGTGCACATTGTTGGTGCTTTTGGACAGGGGTCAGCTCGGGCAACCTGGTTGGTCTGCAGCTATGCTGCCTCTTGCACAACAAACAGTTATGTTCTGTGTATTCTGACACCTTTCTATCAGAACCAGCATTAACCTTTTTTGCAGTTTGAGGTACAGTAGCTCGTCTACTGGATCGGACCACACCGGTCAGCCTTCACTCCCTACCTGCATCAGTGAGCCTTAGCTGCCATGACCCTGTTGCTGGTTCACCACTGTCCTACCTTGGATCACTTTTAATAGATACTGACCTCTGCAGACTGGGAACACCCCACAAGAACTGCAGTTTTGGAGATGCTCTTATTGTGATTTCTCATCTAGCAATCACAATTTGGCCCTTGTCAAACATGCTCAATATGCATATATATCTTAAAGGCACTTAAAATTTTCTCTAACTAACTACCAAAATTACCCCGGGCTTACTTTTGCTTCCAACTGTGTGGAAACCTGCTCTTTACAGATGAAAAGTCCAACAAAGTAGTTTATATTATATTAAAACCCTCCTGAAGCTCTCTATCCTCTTGCTCACTTTCTTCTTTAGAGCCTTTATTTTCTGTTCGTCAGAGTGCATTAAACCAATGGCATATGTCCAATGATTCTCCTGAAATCATTTGCAGGTAATTTTAAAATATGTTCAGGAACCTGAGTGGCCAAAGGGGAAAGGCGCTGACCACAAACAGTCCAAATTCATTATTCATTTCTTCCCTTTTACTGTAAACTTTTTAACTATCCTATAGTCTTCAGAGTGCTTTTTTCTCATTCTTAATAAAGTCCAGTAACAGGCACAAAAAACTTTTCCAGCTCCTAATAAGAAATAATTCCAACTTCACAAGCTTAACTTTTTTTTGGCAGAATTTTTGCAGTTTCTGGTGGCCAGAATATTGTTTGGTCAAACGTCATGTTCCCATGCACAGTCCAGTAATAACAGGTCGGCTGCCCTTTGCACAGCCACAGAAGGTCAGTTTGAGCAGCCAGCTGGTGGTCAACTGGCCCCGGCAGCAGCAGTTGTTCTGGTGCTCTCTGACAAACCAATGTTGGTTTTAAGACCTCATTATGGTGACAAAGTCAACCGCAGATTTGTGGGAAGTTTTTGGACGACTACCAGCATATATAGAAAAAGGTTTTTGTTCTGCTGACAGCTGTTATGAATCTCCTGACCGCAGTGGCTTTGAAAATCTGGCTACGGCCGTCTACTAGAAATCTTTTATTGTGGAATTTAAACATGCAAGCAGGTTTCTGCTAAACAAAAAAAGAAAGAAAAATGTAACTTTTCAAAAATTCCCTCAGTCCTCTGAATCGGATCCATTCATGTGGTAACTGGATGCACTGCAATGGAGTGACTGAAAATATGCTTAACTCAGCCTGTGTCTGCTTTAGAGGATAGTTAATGGTCCATTTCCCTGCACACTGCTGCACCATCTTCATCAGAAACAGAAAGAGACAGAAAAAAACAGGAGTAATTAAAATGTCTTTACTTGTAGCTTAATTACGAGCCAGCCAATGAATCTTTTTGTCAGAGTAACTCTTTCTCCCGGCTCCCCCTTTTTTGCATAAAACAATAAAACCTCTGTTAAAAATGTAATTTTCGCTTTGTTCAGATTAGATTCAGTCAGCTTTTTTTCCCCTCCTTGTCTAAGTTGAAACGTTAAATCAAATCAAAGACGAACAAGCGCCTCTTTTTCCTCTTCCTTGTGTTTTACTTCTGACCACCCTCCCCTCCCTGAGATTCCCCTACACTGTAGCCATGGAAATGGGACTTTGGGGATGAAAAGAAACCATAATTTTGTGGCGGGATTAATTTGGAGACATGAGCAATACCAAATGAAATCCCTGTCAAAACCTCTGCTGATTCTTTTCATCGCTTGCAGATCCCTGAGAAATCTGTTCCCCGTGGCGTTTGTGATTTGACAGTCCAGTAGTTTTGGACTTAGTTCCCCCCTGATACCTCTGACATGTTGACATTAAGTGGTTGCTGAGACAGGCAGCACCCATATTTCAATCACCATTAAGCAGAGGATATTTGGTGTTAGTTTGGGGAAAAAAAGGAAGAAGAAAGAAGCGCTGGTGACAAACAGACATTCACAGATACAACAGCAGGCAAACAACTGTAATTACATTAGAGAGCGAGCGGCAGCCATTTCCTGCGAGTGCGGGGAGGTAAATATAGTCCACATCTGACCTTAGATCTCTCAAAAAAGTGTGGGCTGATTGTTTACTGGTGTCCTTGTCGGATGCCCTTTTTTCACATCAGTCCTGTCAGCTGGAAGAACTTTATACTTCCTCAATACTTTTTACTTTGACAAAAGCACCACTGCAAGAAAAGATATGAGGAACGCCATCATCAAAAAGATGTCACCTATATAGAAATGGTGTAAATGGGGTCACCATGACGTGGTATCAGTTCAACTAATTGTTGCAGTCCCATTTTACATATGGCTGTATGTCTTTGTTCTGAAACTTCCCAAAAGGTAGCCCTGTAACGCCAAGTGTATGATTTTTGATACATCATCAGTGTGATTTTTTTCAGATACAATCAGATACATGTGATGCTACTGTGAGCAATAAATTCCACAAAAATTCCAGATGTAGCAAAAATTATAAAAATTAAAACTCATATATTTAAATTGATATTTAATATCCTTTTTTTTTTTAATGTTGTGATCTGGCAGTTATTTCACGGTTCAGGCTTTGCAGGGGTACAGACAGCTGCAACAAAAACCACTGTCAGAAGAATTCAGTGACAAAGAAGTAACTGCTCAACTGGCCTATATTTTATTGTCCTGTATTGTAAGGTATCGTACCTTATAAATCCAAATCTAAATAAATCTATATTATGTAGTATATTTATAGAAAGGCCGGACGCCCCACACACAGTGTTCACAGAACGTTCCTTTATTCCTGGCCACACAGCAGTGTACTTTCTCACACACGTCCCACTGCTGCTCTTCCCTGGCGTTATGCACATGTTCTGAAACCTTCTTCCTCTCCACTCCAGTGTCGCTAAGTAGAGAGTGCCATCAATACTACTTGTCCACTCACCTGCCTGGCACCGCCCCTTGAGCTCACTGCACCACCCCTCCCCTGCAGGTGAGCCAGGACTACACCTATACACTAAGCTGCATTTACTCATTAGTCATTATTAATATCTGGCTCTCTTCCATAGTGTGTCTTTTGTCCTATCTAGCTCCCATCATCCCCAGCTGGGCAGGGCAGATGGCTGCTCCTCGCTGAGCCTGGCTGTGCTGGAGGTTTTTCCTGTTGAAAGGGAGTTTTTCTTCTCCGCTGTCACCAAAAACTTGCTCATAGGGGGTCATCAGATTGTTGGGGCTTTCTCTGTGTTATTGTAGGGTCTTTAAAGTGCCTAGAGGTGACTGTTGTTGTATTTTAGTGTTATATAAATAAAACTGAATTGAACAGCATTCTATATCACAGCTTTGATTTTAGATCATCACTGATAAACACCCTGTCCGAAAGCTTCCTGATATGTCTTGGTAAAAATATAGTTTTGCTAAAAATATTCCAAAAGGATAAAAAACATGCAGCTTTCCCAATTGAGTAATTTTCTTTCCAACTCCCTCTTCATCCTTCACACAGCCATCAATGCCCACAAATCACACCTTGATTGAACACGTCCACCTTTTTGTGTACCAGAGAAAATTATGATGATACTTCTCTGCTGCTCCATTCAAATTCAACATGCTACTTGTACTTACACACACACACACAACGGTGCACACATGCACCCACACAGAGGAAACCCAACGCTGCAACCCACATCAACTGGGACTTTATGAGTCTCATATCTTCCGGATATACCTGCACACTACATGGCTTACTGCCTATCCACCTGAAATCCAACCAAACAAAGAAATATATTCCCTCAGCAGAGATCTCTCTTACCGGAGGCTTTGCAACCACCATCTGAGCTCTATTTAAGCAAACTTCTAATGTTGGAACCTGCATTCAATTTGAGACCTGGAGAAAATGGATCTAACAACTCGGTAGGGAAGCCATCACTGTTAGAACTTTATGTGCTGTCTTAGCGGGGCAGCTGAATACTGATTGTGTTGTAAGCCTTTTTTTTTTTGCCTCTCGGATTCTCCCTGGAGTCTCTCCTGTCTTGTCCAGCTGTACTTTGCAGTAAGAAGACAGTGGAGGAGGGAAAGTTAGATGAAGAAAACTTTCACAGAGAGGCTCCACTGTATGGGGGGAAACTGTGACTGAAGGATGAAGGGCAAGGGCTGTGGAAGAAAAACGGAGGGTAAGGTCAGTCGACTGCACCTGAGACGTCTAGCTAGTTTCTGCGAGATCAGAGGAACAGTTTTCTAAAATGTCGCCTTCAGCATCCCAAAACTGACATACAGCCTTCATTTACATATCCTCCTCCTAAACACACACCGGAGATTTGCCTGTCAAAGATGCGCTTCTGCTGCCAGACAATCCAACAACTTTTGTCTCATTTAACTTTCATACCTTTCTACAGACCTGCTGCAATACATTATGGATGATCTTGAAGGTCAAGACAAGAACACAAACAGGAAAAACCACTGGCCACCGACTTGTGTCATTCCTCTAACTGAAAAACACAGCACAGAGATGACAGATGCTTCATGTTTTCAGCTGCAAGACCTGAGTTCCCAACTGGACTTTTTTGTTCTGCAAGTGCACCCTGTCCATTGGTATAGAGTTGGAAGGGTGAAAGGGGCTGTCCCTTTGAAATGATAAGTAGAGTCTTCCTACACTGAGGGACTGTCATTGAAGTCTTTGTTTGCCCGTCAGTGGCTCTGAGGCGTCTGTGAACTTGAGGGTCGGCACGGAATAGAAATGACCATGTAACCTAGTTCGAGGTCACCTAATGAAGGAAAATGTATTCATATATTTTCCTAGTTGTATTAGTTCACGCAATATGCTTCCCTTTGTAGCCCAAGGTTGCAGGTTCATTTTTGAAGTGGTTTTCAATCATCCCTTGGCATTGAAGTTTCTTTTTGTGCTTGGTATCTAGGCTCCACAGGGCTACTAGATACTTGAAGAAGGGCTCTTCTTCAAGTTCTGTTCATTCTCAGAATATCTACATACGCTCCATAGCCCGTGAGATTTTTTTTCTTTAGTGGACTGTATGGCACAGAAGGGTTTTGAGGAATTTAAATACCTATATCTATATATACCGGGAAGAATAAGCTAGTATGATCTCCACAAAATGCTCGTTTACGATAGAATGCATCTCTGTATTTCCCTTTTTTTCTGTCTGACTGTCCATCCCTGGGGCTGCTGAGGTTCGTCCAAACCTGCTGCAGCACAGCTGCCTAAAGCAATTTTTCCCCTCCATCATCACCTGTATTAAATATCTCACACACCCCATCCCTGCTGACATGCCACCCCCTGCTACCTCGCCACATCCTGGACCCATTTCCCCATGTTTTTTGAGTCTCATCCTAGCTGGACCCCCTGGTCAGATTCACAGTGGGGACCCCTCCAGCCCATCAGAGAAGTAATTCACACTCTGCCTCATTTGAGTTATTTACTCTATTACCACCCTGGCTGGCCCATTCCCTGTAGCTACCCACTGAGACCTGCAACTCAGGCTGGGTATGCGGGCTTCCAGTAGGACTGGCAGTGCCCTCCGACAGCCCCCCTTCTACCACATTATGACGGGCGCTGCCACCTCAATCTGCAGCTGGCACGCTATGTGGGGGGTTAGGGACAAGATGAGTGTGGAGATTGCTCAGCTAGCTTAGAGTACAGAGGTGTAGATGGTACACTGGTGTCTGTTCGTGTGCATGCTTGCATGCATGTGTGTGTGTGTCAGCCACATCCTCTCCCCATTGGTAGTCTTCTGTAAGTCATTATCACACTCAAAGCCTGTGCTTCTCTCAGATGACTTGATAGATTTACATGACTCTGTCTGGGGACCTGTGAAAAAGACAGGGTCCAGTAGAAAGATAAGAGAGAAGACCACACCATCATCCTCTCCAAAATAAAAAAAAAAGGGACAGTGCAGTCACACCTTAATAAAAGATGTCCCTTTTTGGAGGGTGGATGGCGCTCCTCATACTTCACACAATAGGCGCAAGTCTCCATCTTTCCCATTGTAGAATTGAAATAGCCCTCCTCATCAAAGATCCCCTCGAGCTCATCTGCCAGGGTAAGAAATGAATGATTTCACCCATCTTCTTCATCTCATTTCAATCTCAAACCATGTCACTTTCTTTCACTTATTGCTATTCAGTATTATTCCGGCTTTTATGAATTTACCTGACTGTAATACATTGTCTTCAGCGACTCAGAGCGTCCCAGAGAAAGGCGCATAGCCAATTGCAGAGACTATTTGGGATACTATTATAGTCATGTTGCAGATAACGCAGGAGCTCAGAGCTGTTGTTTGCTTGGACAGCCAGCTTTTTACATCACCGGGACAAGAAGTAATTTGGAGCCTGTGATTTTAGATACCTTTGACCTATGTCCAATAAAAGGAAGAGAGGCCCCACACTTGATTCTTCAGCCATTCAAGCGCACATGTTCCCCGACCTCCAAACTTACCATTTCCACAAATTGAAAAAAAAAAAAAACAGATCTCAATAGAAGACAAAAATAATTACAGATCAGATGAAATGCACACTTAATTTTATAATATAGCTCTTTTTTATAGAGATTTATACTATCTGTGTGTGTGACAGGAAACAAAGACAAGAGAAGGCATCGACATGTTCACCTCATCAAACTGACAATTTTTTACATTTCATTTTATTTATACATTTGGAGAATATAAAAATAAAGACACTAGTGGGATCTCATCAAAGTTTATGATGTCTCAAATCCAGGGACACAAGGAAGACAAACAGACCCAGTGAAGAATAAGAAAATACCTGTAAGATCAATGTGCGAGCTGTCAAATCAAATGAAGCAAATTTGAGTAAAAATCAAGGAGAGCTTTAAAGAAGAAAACAGTTTTTTGAATTTATTTTTTTAATTTCAGTAATTATGAGCAGTTTGAAATATTTGTCTTGCAGGAGTCTCCTAAACTCAAGGTCTACTCAACTGATTTATTGATGTATATTTCTGAACTGTAGGGAACTGTGAGAGTCAGAATATCATATAACTGTCTTTGGTAACATGTCCATCATGTGCTCCACCTCTTGCCCGATATAAGCTGTGATTACTGGATTCCCTCTTTGCCCCCCACCCCCCACCCCCGTATTTATCAAAAAGGAAATCATCTGAGTTAAACCACACTAGTGTACTTTTAGTCCATACAATTTGGAATAACTGGTTAAAATTTTGTAAGACCTTATCCATGTTTTTTTTTTCAACATTCTCGAGCATTTAAAGAACCCCAAAGCACTTTTAACCCACTATTCTCTTGTGGAGTGGAAACAGTAGTATTCACAGTGCCACCATGCTGCTTTAATAGCAGTAGATTAAACACAACTTTAAGCACAAGCAAAAATACACATACTAGCAACTTAATATAATTGAAAAAAAAATCCTCATTAGCTCATCACCATAAAGTTCCAATGCCAGTGCAGTGTGTCGTGGCACAGCAGTGACTGTGACAGAGTTGGTTATGTAGCTACGTAGCTTCTTCACCATATTCATCAGAAAATTTGCTTTGCATCTGTGTATGTGTACAGATGCATATCATGGTTGTGTCTGAACAGCTCAAGAGTGTTACAATTGGTGTTTGCCCTCTTGTCTCTCTCCCTCTCCTTGGTTGAGCTGCGGTAGCAGGTGTTGATGCTGCCTCGATTCAAAGTGTCGCTCACACCATTTAAAAAGTGAGGACACACCGTGTCTGTTTTGCATATGCTGGGATTTCAGGGTCTCAAAGCACACAGGTCCAACATATCAAACCAACTTCCTAACGGTCAACATTTTGCTCTTTTTCATTTTTACTTCTTTTCTCTTCTTTTTGTTTTTGGCTTATCTTTTATCACATCCATTTTATTCTTGTTTTTTTCCCCTCTTTCTTGTAGTGTCTTATGCCCCTTCAGCAGACAGTTACCTCCACACTCAGAAGAATGACATCCAATTAAACATTTTTTACACTGAACAACTATCATATCATGACCCTTGGAAAATATAGGCCTGCAGTGAAAATGAGAGCTATAGTTTGTTCTGTCTGTCATCATTTTGGGAAATCAAAACTTAAATTTGAGCTTTGTTGATAAGACAGCATACCCAGCAGTGACACTCTCAGCTCACCCAAATGGAACACAGTCATTTTAAATGTTATGAATGACACTACAATTACAAAACAAAATTTACAAGCAAAAAAATCCATCCACCCATCCTGGGGCTGGAAAATATCCCAGCTCTCACAAAACAAGAGACAGGGTACATCTGGGGCAAGTCACCATCCATCCAGGTTCATTACACTCAATTAATTCAATTCAATTTTATTTTATTTTATTTATACAGCGCCAAATCACAACAACAGTCGCCTCAAGGTGCTTTATATTGTAAGGTAGACCCTACAATAATACATACAGAGAAACACCCAACAATCATATGACCCCCTATGAGCAAACACTTTGGCGACAGTGGGAAGGAAAAACTCCCTTTTAACAGGAAGAAACCTCCGGCAGAAAATATAGGGGCGGCCATGTGCCACAACCGGTTGGGGTGAAAGAAGGAAGACGTGATAAAAGACATGCTGTGGAAGAGAACCAGAGATTAATAACAAGTATGATTCAATGCAGAGAGGTCTACTAGCAAATAGTGAGTGAGAAAGGTGACTGAAGAAGAAATACTCAATGCAACATGGGAATCCCCCAGCAGCCCACACCTATTGCAGCATAACTATAACAACTTCTGTGCATTTGTGTTTTTCATTGTTCTTAATGATGTTACAACACTAAATATGAATAAAAAAAGATGCAACTGTTTCCTTAATTAATGTTTTAAAGAAGTGTTGACTGTCTCCAGCAGCCTGAGGTATGCATTTTACATTGGGCCATATTCACAACCAGTGCTCGGCCTCATGTGGTCAGACTGTATTGGAGGGTCCCAGATGATGAAGGCACTGATGCCAGTGACTGGCCCTTGAATGAAAGTGAGAAGCTCTGCGATATAATTCACTGATGAATCCAGTTTTCTAATTTTGCTGACTACTACCTTACACTGCAAGGAACATTTAATCATACATTTTCCAGAACTTTATCTGCTTCCCATTCATTAATCGCCATTTAACCTAACATGCATGTCTTTGGACTGTGGGTCCGGAGTGCCTGAAGGAAACTGGCGTAGGCGCAGGGAGAACATTAACGCTTCAGATGGAAAGGCATCAGCCGTAGAACAATCAAGAAACCTTCTTGCCACTGTGCCACCTTTGGAATCCAACATGGGAGTAGAAATGCTCTTCCTGTAGAGTGTTTCATAATTCCCTTCTTACAGCTACTAGACAATAAAAGGCAGTCTTTATATATTCGTAGATACAAATCAGTCCAATGTCTGTCTAGCTGCCCCTCCCTTCCACCTCCCAGAGGTGAACCCCCAGCCCCCAACCCCCACTCCTTTCACACCTGCTGCTCTGCTTCCCTTTCTCTCCCCTTTTAAAACAGGTTGAATACACCGAATGTCTCCCCTCACTCTCTCTTTCCGCCAAAACTCATATGGGACCACCTCTCATCATTCCCTTCATTATCCATTCTTTCCACCACTTCTTTTTTTTCTTTTTTGCAGCTCCTCAGTTTCTCTTTCCCTCCCTCTGTTCATCTGTCGGTCTGTCTGGCACCTCGAGCGCTGCTAAGCCTTCAACCAGTGTCAAAACGTACGGAGCTGGAACAGTGGCTCTGCTGTGTTTAGGTGGTGGCATTCACACACACACACACACACATACACACACACACTTGGAGAAGCAAATGCGCACAAATTCAACCATTCGCACTACGAATACACACTTGTTTATACACACATCTATGCTCACTCATGAACACACACGCAAACACAAGTTCAGGCTTGTAGAACTATGATCTGTCTCAGACACACACATACAAACACACACACACTCTGGATGTGGATAATAAACAGCAGAGCAGCAGAACATCAGTCACATGTGTTTACATTATGGCATGGAGAGAGATATGACACAAACCAACCCACCGACAACGCATTCACACACACACACACACACACACACACACACACACACACACACACACACACACACACACACACACACACACACACAGAGTGATACTGAGAGTTATTGAGTCAGACAAGTCTAAGCCTTCCAAAGTTGGTATGTGTGTGCGTATGTGTGTGTTCGTGTGTGTGTGTAATAATCCATTGGTTCTGTTCTGTGCTGATTCCAGGCGCTAAGCCCTGCCACAATTATTCAAATCCAGGCTTTTAGTTGCAGCACACCTCTCTCCATGGGCCTATGAGCCGGTAATCTTGCCTTTGGCCCTGCATTTCAAATGGCCTTAACTCCCATAAGGAATGCATATGAAGAGGAGCCACTAGTGGCTTAATCCGCCCTGTTTAAGTTGCTGAAACGTACACCTGTCACAGCGTCTCGCGCCAGAGCTTGTGGCTACTGATAGTTGAGCTGTAAATCCAAAGGCACGCAGCTTTTTAGGCCTTTACAAAAATTATCATGCTATTCTGCAGGGAGGTGTCAGCGGTAGAGCTTGAAAACCCCCACCTTTCTTCATCCTCCATTTATACCTCGCTTCTGGATTTTTTTTTCTCTTGGTTGGATTTCCTTTATTTCTGTCATCTATACTTTTATCTGTCTCCCACTTTAATACTGCTACTGTGATTATATATTACTGGGATTCGTAACAAGTAATAGCACATGAACTAAAGAAGATAAAAATATGTAAAATCCCATTTTTAAATCTATTTCTGGTGATTAAATAACATTGAAACATCACTGGTATTTGAAAAACACTCAAGCGATAAACCTGGCCTTTACAGTCAAATCAGAAATACTCAAACATTACAACAGACAATAGATGAGATATTCTGGTATAATTTTATTGAGTTCATTTTTATCAAGGGCTTCGTGCTGCATCTCATGATCTCAAGAAATATTGAGTTCAGATTATATACTTCTGTCTTGTACAGAACTTTAGTTCCTAAAAGTTCTTTTAGGTTCTTTCTAAGTTTGGATTCGTAACTGTCACACGATACCATCAGGGACTCATCTGATTGCTCCCAGATTCACCGTGCATCATGAAGAAACATAACCTCCAGTCATAAAGAACTTCTTCAGTGACGAGAAGAACAGTCTCGCAACAGATGGCGTTACCCCACAGAGCCCTGAGCTCACGTTCACAAGGATGCTTCACATGAACCTGTCCTCAGTCCCGCAGTGTCAGATAGTTCTGTTTTGTCAGTGAGGAAGTGTTTCTAAAATCCTCACATACACACACTTGCTCAAGAAACCTTGCAGGGCCGTTATTCCAAGTAATAAAATTATGGACAAGTGACTTTTTAACGGAATCCAAAATCCTAGATGGCTCACCCAAAAGACTTGCAAAACACTAAACTCTCAATCTAAATGACACTCTTATGATTGTTGTCAAAAGACACCTCCAAGATGTCTTTGGCTTTTGTATAACTGCAGTATCTGCTCTGGAAGTGAGAAGAGGTTAGCACGGCCTTCCTGTCAACCAGGAAAAATTGTTTTAATAGTAAAGGACAGTTAAATTATTTATTTATCTATTTTTTTTTACTGCAACTACACAATCTAGCGGTTAAATGAAATGGTAATTTAATATTAGTGTCTGTTGTCCTCAATTGAATTGAGAGAGCTGCTGAATCAAATCAGACATCTCCTTTTTTCACATCAGACTTATTCACCGTATTGCTGTTTGTAGGTTTTTGATTGGTCAACATTGCTCCACAGTTTAGTGTTTTATTGTCACCTGTTGCTTTGGGTTGAAACTGACAGCATTAGAGGTCTTTTTTGTGTTTGCATGCAGACAGGGACATTTTTCAAAATAAAGGGCTTCAAAATTAGTATCAACGGCCTGTTTAAGATCATGCCAAAGCATTTCAACCTGTGGCAGATTTTGGCTAGAGAAAAATATTCATTCACGCATTCAGACATAAACTTGCTGGTGTGTTTTGTATCAGTGTGCATAAGTTTCAGGTCACAAACTGATGGCTTGATATTCTTCTTCAGGATTTCCACACACGTAGGTAGAGAGCAGAATGCATGGTTAAATCAATTACAGCGAATCTTCCAGGCCTCGAAGCCACAAAGCAGCCCCAGACCGTGATACTACCACCACCGTGGTTGACTGCTGATTTGATGTTATTTTTATGAAATGCTGTGTTAGTTTTACACAGCATTTTAGATGCAACAAGATGCAAAAGTTCAACTTTTGTCTCATCAGTCCAGGAAATATTTCCTCAAAAGATTTGAAAATCATGTTTTGTTTTGTTTTTTTATTTGTTTTTTGACAAATATGAGACAAGCTTTTGTGTTCTTTTTGGTCCAAAACATGACAGATGTGCAAAAATAAGAGCTCAAGAAGGAGGCAGATACTTTTTTCACAGCACCATGGACTCCACACCCCAACTTTATTCTATTGCTTAGTAAATAAATAATTTCTATTTTTATTTGAGCTCTAAAACTAACATTTAGGCTGTCAAAACAGATGGATATTCCAAAATATAATACAGACCACAGACGCTCTCTTATTGATCCCCAAAGACCACTCTGATTTGTAGATTGTCCAGTTCCAGTGGAATCAGGCATATTACACATGTAGTCTTATCAGTATACGCACCCCAGCATTGATCTCCAACGTGTCTCCAGTGAAAGCTGCCTTTCTGAAAATTGCTTTGATAAGTAATTAACAAATATGTGAGAGCACAGTGTGAGAGCACGAGAATAGCTGAGATGCTGAGTGCGTCCTGGGACTCACAGGATTAGTTTCCCACACAGGTGTATACCAGCTAAGCTCATTTATGTTTTTACTTTATGGCATTTTACTTTTAGTGTTTAAACCCACTGAACAGTGTTGGTATCTATGTCCTTCAGGTTGGTTTTTCATATTAACAACTTAATTTGTCATTTCTTTTGATTTGACAAAGATCTGACTGGCAGCATCTGTTTAAATACATTTTCAGTCTGGAGTTAGTATGCAGATGTTTCCATTAATGAGATTAGTCATGATGTCAAAAACTACCCAAATAAGACCCACATTACAATAAACTAGATTTTTCTTTAATACATGAAAAACACCATCTCCACCATGAGACCCTATCTACTATCTCTGCTTGCCCCTCCCGCTAATATCCCGAAGCACGCACACCAGTTTACACACTCTGTGACTGTGGCAGGGACAGAGATGAGCTCAGGACAGATGCACAACAGCCTCAGGTAAGACAGAAACTCCCAGTCTCATACACAAGGGACCGACATGTAAGCCGACATCTGTTGACAAAAACACACACACACACACACACACACACACACACGTGCGCACAGACACGCACACACAGAGTCTTTGAACTTTTTCGTTTTCTTTGGCTAACAACAAGCTTTTGTTTTGGGCAGCCACCATGAGTTACATGTGGACAACTTTGCAACTTAGTACAAATCTCCCAGACTCTCACAAGCTCTGATCAGAGCCTGTGGTGCACAGAGGAAGGGGAGTTCTCACACAAGCTTGGGGCAAACACACCATCTCACACACAGACACACACAAGTATTCAGACTCCCAGCAGTCTTTAGCTGGCATGCGTGAGGCCCGGCAGCTGCAGGCTGCCAGGCTGTCTGGGCCTAGACGTTTACCCAGAAGAGAGGCACTGCCAGTGGGCTGATGATCTACCCGTGGCCCAGGCCTAAAATAAGGCCTTCAGAGGTTTAGTCCCCCTGGCTTATGTGTGTATGTGTGTGTGTTTAATATTGCTGTAAGTGTTGGCAATAATGTGTTGGCCATCTGGTAATCTGGACCCTCTAGGGCCACACATAGCATTACAGTAGCAGTGCTGCTGCCACAGCTATTTACAGGCCCACACACTCTCAGGGACAGGGACACAAATACAGTACGACCACAGCAGCCAGCTGTATAGAGCTAGATCGTGACATCGCCAGTGGAATGCATTATGGGACCACTGTTCACACAAGTCCGACTTGATTATGGAAAGTTCAGAGGCAGATACTGCTTTTGGGTTTGAACGTTAAATTGTGAACATTACAAACTAATTTTAAAAGCAGGAATAACACATTCAACTAATGTAGTTACATTTCATAGGGCTGTTGCTACATTATACACCATAGATTTTTTTAGTTATCTTAGCTGTGTCTAAATAGCTGTATGGATAACTCCCTAAAATGACACTACTTTACCAGGTGCAGGGATAGCTCAGCAGGTAGAGTGTTTGCCCCATGATCGGAAGGTCGGAGGTTCAAATCCACTGAATGGCAGCCCTTGAGCAAGGTACCGTCTCTACACACTGCTTCCCGAATGCTGGATTGGTAGCTACCCACTGCTTCACTGTGTGAATGGGTTAAACGCAGAGGACTAAGTAGCTTCCTATAGGATTAATAAAGTATACCTTATTATTGTTTAGATTCTCTTTGTATCATCGGGGTGTTTTTTCAGTTTTGGTTAGTGTGTTTTCCTCCTTATTACCTGTTGGCATCTATCGTTCTGTTGGTATTGCACGTTTGCAACTACCCAGAATGCATTGCAGTTCCCAAGCTCTATATCTACACACCCACAGACACACACAAACACACAGAAACTGTAAAGACAGCAAAACAATCACAAAATTTTGTGCACAGATATAGGAAAACTTTTTTTTCATAAATGCACAGAAATGTGTACACACAAACACACACACACGAGCACGCACACACACACACACAAACACACACACACGCGCGCGCACACAGCCAGACTGAGACACTCTCACCCTCTAACTCTGCTGTCCTGTTTTCTGTTGCTTCATTGTCCATATTCTTATGTAATTTATGAAAATGTGATGTGCTGTTTGTGCTGCTATGTGATCCATGGACACCTAATGTTCTCCACCACCTGCTCGGCGTTTGGAGTCGGGGTCTTAATGTGACAGCGTGGGCGACACCGGACAGACCGAGAGCAGAACAGCCAATGACTCAGCAGGCTTCAAAAACAGCCAATGCCGAGAAATAATTGAAAATAAAAGTGCTTTATGTAAGGCAAGTGTGGTTAATGAGCTGTAGGCAAGTGTGATTTCTTTAGTTGGTATCTGCAAACCTTCTTTTGTTCCACTCCGTGACTCTCTGTTACTGTCGTTTTGTTTTTTTCCTTTGCTTTGTTACTTAAAAGTAATGCTTTGGAGTGTGTTTTGAGGGGCTGGCAGAGTATGCCGCATTTTGTGTAGTCTAAGAGTTGGTTTGGCACCAAACAATAGGGTGGAAGGTTGTAACTACTGTGACTTATGGCTCACTCCCTTCTCCTTTCAGTTCTTTGTATTTTTTTTTTCTCCACTGGCCGCTCTTGTTCTTCAGTGGGCTATTTGTGGTCATGGATGTTAACAGATGGTTACTTGTGATTTCTAAGCCTTAATCTGTGTTTCTTTGAATCTAACACTAAAGGTGTATGACATCCAATAAGAAGCAAAAAGTTCAGCCAGTGTTTTGCCACATTTTGTCATTTCATGCAGGGATGTATAATTATTCATTTGTTAGGTATTGTTCCTTTTAAAATTGTGAACATGATCAAATATAAATTCACCCAACACCTTAAAAAGAATACCTCTGCCATAAAGTCTCCTTTCATGAAGCATATATATAGTTTCTGTTGACACTATCAGGAACACCATAATGGTTTTGGTTTTGTTACTGTTTGCTGGTAATATGATGGTATATTCACAATATACTAAAAATAAGTGTTCTTTCGTAGTTACTTCTGTAACTTCTGTAAGTGCACCTGGTGTGGAGATTGTCTCAGCTAATAATAACAGTCATAAAGAAATACAGGGCTCACAAGTAAACTTCCTCTCCCCTGAATAATTTCCGATCCCAGAGATGTTTGGCGCCAAGAAGGTATCATTTACAATTGGTTTAAGGTTTATTTGGCAAAGTATGTTCTTACACAAGGTATGTAGCAGATCTCAACAAAAGACACGGAAAGAACAAATGTAAAGCATTGTAGAGTAGGAAAGACAACAACAACAACAAAAAAAAACAAAAAACAAAAAAAACAAAAAGCTGATTTTGTAGTATACAGTGGCTTGCAAAAGTATTCGGCCCCCTTGAACTTTCCCACATTTTGTCACATTACAGCCACAAACATGAATCAATTTTATTGGAATTCCACATGACAGACCAATACAAAGTGGTGTACACGTGAGAAATGGAACAAAAATCATACATGATTCCAAACATTTTCTACAAATAAATAACTGAAAAGTGGGGTGTGCGTAATTATTCAGCCCCCTGAGTCAATACTTTGTAGAACCACCTTTTGCTGCAATTACAGCTGCCAGTCTTTTAGGGTATGTCTCTACCAGCTTTGCACATCTAGAGACTGAAATTCTTGCCCATTCTTCTTTGCAAAACAGATCCACAACTGCTCTGTGACGGCCTCAGAGGTTGTCTAAGAGAATATTGGGAGCAACAACACCATGAAGTCCAAAGAACACACCGGACAGGTCAGGGATAAAGTTATTGAGAAATGTAAAGCAGGCTTAGGCTACAAAAAGATTTCCCAAGCCTTGAACATCCCACGGAGCACTGTTCAAGCCATCATTCAGAAATGGAAGGAGTATGGCACAACTGTAAACCTACCAAGACAAGGCCGTCCACCTAAACTCACAGGCCGAACAAGGAGAGCGCTGATCAGAAATGCAGCCAAGAGGCCCATGGTGACTCTGGACGAGCTGCAGAGATCTACAGCTCAGGTGGGGGAATCTGTCCATAGGACAACTATTAGTCGTGCACTGCACAAAGTTGGCCTTTATGGAAGAGTGGCAAGAAGAAAGCCATTGTTAACAGGAAACCATAAGAAGTCCCGTTTGCAGTTTGCCACAAGCCATTTGGGGGACACAGCAAACATGTGGAAGAAGGTGCTCTGGTCAGATGAGACCAAAATGGAACTTTTTGGCCAAAATGCAAAACGCTATGTGTGGCGGAAACTAACACTGCACATCAACCTGAACACACCATCCCCACTGTCAAATATGGTGGTGGCAGCATCATGCTCTGGGGGTGCTTCTCTTCAGCAGGGACAGGGAAGCTGGTCAGAGTTGATGGGAAGATGGATGGAGCCAAATACAGGGCAATCTTGGAAGAAAACCTCTTGGAGTCTGCAAAAGACTTGAGACTGGGGCGGAGGTTCACCTTCCAGCAGGACAACGACCCTAAACATAAAGCCAGGGCAACAATGGAATGGTTTCAAACAAAACATATCCATGTGTTAGAATGGCCCAGTCAAAGTCCAGATCTAAATCCAATCGAGAATCTGTGGCAAGATCTGAAAACTGCTGTTCACAAACGCTGTCCATCTAATCTGACTGAGCTGGAGCTGTTTTGCAAAGAAGAATGGGCAAGGATTTCAGTCTGTAGATGTGCAAAGCTGGTAGAGACATACCCTAAAAGACTGGCAGCTGGAATTGCAGCAAAAGGTGGTTCTACAAAGTATTGACTCAGGGGGCTGAATAATTACGCACACCCCACTTTGCAGTTATTTATTTGTAGAAAATGTTTGGAATCATGTATGATTTTCATTCCATTTCTCACGTGTACACCACTTTGTATTGGTCTTTCACGTGGAATTCCAATAAAATTGATTCATGTTTGTGGCTGTCATGTGACAAAATGTGGGAAAGTTCAAGGGGGCCGAATACTTTTGCAAGCCACTGTATGTACTTGCCAGGCAAGGTGGAGCTTGCCATTTTGTGCCTGGCAATTTTTGTGCAATGGCTTTAAAAAAGAAGATATGCCCTGAGATGCAAGGCCATATTTCACATTTCTCATCTAAAATCCAAAAAGATTCCTCTGTTAAAGCTTTAGATTTTATGACACTTTGGCACAAACAAGAACTAATTATGACATTTTGTTCACCATCCAGATAAAAACCAACACTTCATACAACTGCATCTTTTATTGGTATGTGTCTTTTCTTTGCAGAGCCATCTCCCAAAAGGAGAATTTACTAATCACCTTCCTCAGTGTCCAGATGTGCATTTTCCTGAGGATAAGGATCTACACTGGTCAGCTCTGTAAGTCTCTGTGACTTACCCAACAGACAGATTTGCAGACATTTATATGCGTTTTAGAAAAGTGGAACTCCAGCTTTATTATGAACAGTGTGTTAGTGCTCTGCTAGGATTCACCAGTGATGACTACTCCTGTAAAAATAATTGTTACATTTTAGAAAGTTAATGTGCAGAGTGTTTCATTTAATTATTTAGTAGCTGTTTATGGGGCTTTTTAAATAGCTTTATATAAATTTGTTTTCATGTATTTACACTGTGTGATTGCGCAGAAAACATTCACCTTCTTTTCATGTCTACTGTTTCCTTTGTGCTCTACCTAGAATTAACTGTAGAGTTTGGCGAGTTATCCTTAAAAGGTTCCTGTACATGGACAAAAACTCTTCTTGTGTGCATAAATTTTGTCCCCGAAAAAACGAAAAATAGGACTGTTAATTAATTAGCATGCAAAAGTGTAATAGATTCCTTTTTTGGTGTCTTCAGTGTTCTGCCTACAATAATACCCCCATAAAATTAACATTATGACTGAGCTACCACGTAATAACTGAACGTTTGAGTGACTGAATATTCTCTTTTCCCAAGGATGAGTGTCCATTTGATTAGAGGAAGTATGTGGACTTATCAGGGGGATAATAGCCCGACCAAAGGAATCAGTGCACAAAATGAAACTTCTCATGCTTCTCTGACGCACATAGGAAGCAAACGGTGTAATGCCAAGGGCATATCGATTTTCAGCTACATCATATCCTTATTCCATGTATGTTTCTTGCTCCATAGCTATGAAATGTCTTCTATTTCCATTTACACTGGACCCTGGAAAAATGTCAAATAGAAAAAGAAGAAACACTTGTAACCTTGTCAAAATTCATGAATTTCAGAATTTGCAGGCAGGGTGGCCTTGAGGTCCTCCTCTATATGAAATGGTCTAAATTCAATGCCTAGGATAAAATATAAGTTCTGCAACTGCCAAAGGGAACATTAGGCTATTAGCTAATTTAACAATACCAACACATACATAAAAGAGATTTTCTGATGTTTTGGCCCAGTTGGAGGCTCAACTTAAAGCTGACACAGTGTGTGACACAGTGAGCTTTGAGCTAGGTAACTCTTCCAAAGAGAAAAGCTTTCTTCACAGCTACACAAGGAAATGAAGGCTAAAGCATCACATCAGTCAAACAAACTGTAGTAATAGGTCCACTTTTCTCAACAGAAGAACCATAATATCAGCGGCTGGAACGGGGGGCTGAAATGACATGAGAGTTGCATCAAATCTGCCTTTTTAAATCAGTTTTATATATGTCCTAGAATTTGTATTTACACAACCCTTGTGGACACATTTTAGAGTCAGGTTGAGCTGCAAAGCCTGAATTTCCCCTTAGCAGGTGGCAGTAATGGGAAACTGCAGATAATAAAACAGTGACGAAAAAACCTGTTAAGCAGAAGCAAAAGACCATTAATATCACAAAAATCTTATGAAATATGTAATCCTAATTGCTAATAGACTTTAATCTTTCTATAAAGTTTGCTGTTGGTAAATGATGCAAATCCTTGTCCCATAAGCAAGTAAGCTGCTCCCATGAAACTAATTGATTTTGCCATAAGATTTTACGGTTTAAAATTTGTGAGCTGGTTACATGCAAAGTTTGCAGGGAGGGATTTGTTAGGGTGAGGATCAAAAACTGAAAAAGATTACTTGCATTAACACATTTCATGTGATATGCTGTTATACTTGCCCTCATTTAGATTTACAAAAAGGACGAAACTGAGAAAAATAAAACATTTTGTTTAAAATAATGAGTTAGCAGGCAAGACATTGGCAAATGTATTTGTTTTCTTTTTTGGCCAACACTGGGTGTAAAATTTGTTGTCACCAGTGTTCTGTACAAATAAAAAAATATATAGTTATCAACCGATACGACAATTTTGTGTATTCATGGTGATTTTACTTCTCAATATTTATTTAGGTTATTCCAAGCCTTTTTCCTGTGTCCTAATGAAAATTAGATTTTGAGAATAATATCTGCAAAGTAATGACTCCACTATAATTAGCAAACGCTATGGTTACAAGTGTTTTTGTTTGAAAAATTAATACCACATTCTGCTTTTCACAATTGGAAAACCAGTGGATTTGAGCATTTTACTCCTCCCCCACAGCCAACACTACGCACACACACACAGACTCGTCCCACATTTCTATGTCCATACTATTATCCATTTTTCACGTCCAATTGCTCTGTTATGGTAATCGTTGAAGGCTCGCCATGGGCTGATTACTCACAGCTGACTTCAGAAGCTTCTCCCTCCTCTCTCCTGCCGTTTTCCTGCTGGCTCTTAATGCACTATTAACCCATTCCTGCTTATTAATTCCTTCCCAGTCATTGCGAAGCGTCCACTCCATGATATCTGTCATCATTCCATGCCTATTAGCTCCTCGGCCAACAGTTATTTCAAGCGTGCCGCCACATTTCTTTTTTGTCCCCCCCTCTCTCCCTCCTCTAACAGTCTGTTTAAGGAAGTGTAATTGCTGTGGGAGGGGGTAGGAATTTAGGATACTGCTGCTCCGAGTCTGAGCTTCAGTTGTATTCTTGTTGGTCTTACAGTATGCGATTACAGGGCCGGTGATCTATTTGTGCTTTTTGTATTATGACTGACTACGTGTTGATTGACTACTGCAGGGTTGATGTTGTCTTTCAGTCACTATCTGGACAGAACCTCTTCTGTAGTGCTTTTATCTACATGTAGTGAAGTGTTGTGGTAGGCTCTCAACTACCTTTTCCAAATGTGAATAAAATGATCAGATTATATCATAAGGATGGTTTTCCAAAAGAGTCTACATTATTTGATTTCTTGGCTGACTTCTAGAATATTTGACATTTCCATTTCCATTGCAGGAGTTTTTTTTTTTCTTCTTCTTCCTCGGGTGGGAGGGGAAGGGGGGTGTCTAACTGTTTTGGTAAACATATTGTCCGTAACCAAAGTTTCTAAAACAGACCCAGTGCTTTCCTTGGTGGAGTACAGCTGTTATAAGTCTGTCTGTTGGGTCTTTTCTAGACAGATATTCTCCCTGAGTACTTTATGTTCTCCTGCTATAAATCCTAATGGTCTGCTCTTGGATGAAGAACAGGAATATTCCTCACAGTGGATCTTGGCAGCTGAATCTGGAACCACTGCTGGTGTCAGGGCCTGTGGTTTTGGACTGTCCCGAGACATATGGAGGAATGCTGGAATAACACAAAACCCTTAAGTTAGCAGGGCTCAACCACAGATCGTCTCAGGTTTCTGTAAGACCACATTAAAGTCGAGTGGTAGCGCTAAGTGTGGTCTTTTTGATGGAACTTTTACTGATTTTTCTACAGCCTGGTTACACATGACTCCACAGCGTCAATCAATCAAAAGCAGTGTTTGTTCTACATTTTTTCACACAAACGCTGGGCCCAAAGCAAACTTGACCACGAGTGGCCCAAAAGTGCCAAAGCAATGAAAAACTAAATTATAAAGACAGCTGTTACTGCAAATGATCTAAGACAATAACTACAGACTGGGTAGCAACCACGACCTAACAGTTGTGTTGATATTATAAGATGATGCAGTGTACACAATCCAATTGTGGGTAAAACCAGTAACACTAAGCTATATCTCACATAACTCCAAGTACATCCTATGGAAAAATCCTAAAGACTGTAAAAACAACAAAAAACTGGTGTGCATGGTGAAAATTGTTTATCGGGATATGTCTGGAAGCCACAAAAAAGTTAAATTTTTTTAAGAGGGTTGCTAACATAAACAATGTACAATGAATAGTTTCAGTATTCATGAATGAGATTACAAATAACTAAACAGATATTAAGTGTCATATTCACATATTTGAAGTTTCTTATATATTAAACTGCGCATTTAACCTCCTTACACTTAAATGGGTTGCTAGTGATCTGGTGGATGTAAGTGTACATCTCTCCATTTTGCCATTATTTTGTCGTTACCATTTTCCTTTTAAAAGCTTTTCCATTTCACAAAAGAACTCAGAGAATCATCTAAAGAACTCCAGGCCTTGCTTGTTTCAGTTATGGTCAGTGTTCATTATGATGGGCATACACTGTGCGATTATTGGCTCATTTTGAGCCGATTTTTCAGTCGTGCGACCGTTTTGGTGATCGGCCCGAGTTTCGCCTTCATCGTGTGTTGTGCATCGTGTAGTATACGTGCGGTAACGAGAAGCGATTGACACCTCACGACCAGCTCCCGATCATCAATCGCTTGGTCGTAAGAAAATCAAACCTGTTTGAAATCCTGTTGGCCGTCGTGAGGGTGTCACCGCAGCCTCTCACACTGCGCATGGGCAAACACAGAAATGGAAGTGAAAAGACGGAGCAGCATGTGATCTGGACACAAGCGATGGAGGCACAACTTGTAGAACTTTGGCAAGCTCACCCGAGCCTTTTCGATGTGGCCTCACAAAATTATCACGACCACAACAACCGTGAAAATAGTTGGATTTACATTGCTGCTCAATCACAGCTGCCTGATCAATGTTTTTCATTAGCAATTTAGCAAAGTTGATGGTGGTGGTGTGCGTGTCTGTGTGAGTGAAAGACAGAGAGGGAGAGCGAGCGACAGATTTTCTGTTATAACCTTCATTTTATGGACGCACAGTGTGAGCACTCAGGTCGCATCAGAGCATCGGGCCGTATAGTGTGAGACCATGCATCGTGACCTACGAACTTCTAACCCCTGCGAGTCAATCGTGCAGTTTGAGCAGAAGCTGAATAACGCGACTGAAAAAATCGCACAGTGTATGCCCAGCTTTAGGCAACAGTGAGAAAGAGACTGGGCAAGAATGGCATCTATGGGAGTGCTCCAAGGTGAAAATAACTGCTGACCAAAAAAGCCATAATGGCTTATCTCATTTTTGCCAAAAAATGTCTTGATGATCCCCAGGACTACTGGGAGAATATTCTGTGGACTGATAATACATAAATTGAACTTTCTGAAAGGTTTTCATCTGGCATAAAACTAACAGTGTTTCATAAAAAGAGCATTGCAACCAACAGTCAACAGCAGTGGTGGTAGAGTGATGATCTGAGGCTGGAGGACTTGCCTTTATTATTCAGACCATGAGTTCTGCTCTCTATCAGGAGGAGAATGTCTGGCCATCAGTTCATGCCCTGAAGTGCAAGCGCACTTGGGTTATGCAGTAGGACAATGAGGCGAAACACAACAGCAAGTCCACCTCTGAATGAAAGAAAGTAAGAAAGGAAAGAGTTGGAGTGGTCTAGGCAAAATCCAGTTGGCATGACCTTAAACAGGTCTTTATGCCTCTAAACCCTCCAATTTGCAAACAATTTTGCAAAGAAAACTAGGCCAAAATTTCTCCACAGCTATGTGAAATACTTATTGCTAGTTATAAGAACGCTTGATTGGTTGTGTCATCCCTGAAAGCAAGAAATGCTGTTATTAAATTTGCAGGGTACTAACTTTTTCACATACGGCCAGATACGTTTGAATAGCTTTTCCCCCTTAATAAATGAAATGAAAATAAAATGATGTCTAATTTAGAAAGAAATACTGAAATCACAGTCATGAAAGAGAAACAAGTGACAGGTGAGTAATCAGTCTCTCACACTGTTATGAAGGAGTTCTGGTCCACTCTTCTTTATAAGGTTGTTTCATTGAATTGATCCTTGTGGTTATTTATTCATGTATAGATCCCATAAGGTCCTGCCACAGCATTTCAGTGAAGTTGGACTTTGACTAAGCCGTTACAAATTCTTTTCTTTTTCAGCAATTTCTTTGTGCATTTGCTGCTGTGCTTGAGGTTATGTTGTATGGCCTGTTATCAGTAAAGCTTTAGGTTTTAGATGCCTTTGCATTTAACTCTAGAACATTTTGGTGTAAAGAGGAGTTCATGGTCAATGGCTACAAGGTGCCCAGGTCTTGTGACTGCAAAACAGCCCAGATCAACCCTTCAACTACTGTACTTGGCAGGTATGAGGTGTTTGTACTTATGCTGTGGTTTGTTCTGACTACATACAGAGCATCAAGAATGGAACTGCTTATAACCAAAAGTGGTAACAGAAAGAATAACTTTCATCACTGAATTTAACCATTGTCATCAGAAACTCAGCCACATAATTAACAGACACTGGCAGATCTTAAAAGCTGAACCATCACTGAAATGTCTCTCCTTAGATCATTTCGAAGAGCTCAAACAATCAGAGATAATCGAGTACATATTTTTTAGCCAAGCAAACTGAATGATGCTTGGCTTCACTTAAAAGGAAACTTTGCAGTGCATCCAGAAAGTATTCACAACACTTCACTTGTTCCACATCTTGTTATATTCCAGAATGGATTCAGTTCATTTTTTACCTCAATACTCTACACACAGCATCCCATAATGACAAAGTGAAAAACATTTGCTTGAAATTTATTACAAATAATAAACAAAACTATAGCATTTTACAGTATTGTCATTGTTCTGTTGGAAGATGAACCTTCACCCCAGACTGAGGTTCAGAGTGCTCTGGAGCAGGTCATCATCATCTTTACTGCATTAATCATTCCCTCAATCCTGACTAGTTTCCCAGTTCCTGCTGTCAAAGACATTCCCATAGCATGAAGCTGCCACCACAAAGCTTCACTGTAGAGATGGTATGGACCAGTTGATGAGCGTTGTTTGGTTTCCTCAAGACATGACACCTGGGATTTAGGCCAAAGAGTTGAAGCTTTGTTCCATCAGACCAGAGATTTTTGTTTTTCATAGTTTCAGTCCTTCAAGACCCTATTGGCAAACCTCAGAGAGAACTTGAGAGAACCCATGCAGACAGAATAAGCTCTTCTTAGTTTTTCACAGGCATGCTTATAGTCCTGTGAACACTTTTATTTTTACATGAATGATGAATAATGAATGTTCACACACTAGCCGCTGCGTAAATAAGTAAATAATTATGCTACCAATGCTTTGAGCCATATTCTATGGTTACTTTTAATGGAAGATGTAAAAAGTTCTTGAGGTGCTCTGTAAAAACTAGTCAAACTTCATTTTGAAAAAGACAATAAAAGTAGCTAAAGAGCTTTAATAATTTTTATAGACAATTTTGCACCGATGTGGCACCTGTTAGTGTCTAAAGAATTGATTGTCTTTTAATTTGCATAATGCTTCTTTGTTGTAACTCATATGTGGCAGGAATGAAGGATCATATGTCATTAAATTAAAAAAAGGACATGCTCTTTAGTTCTCAAACAAAACTTGGTGTTGCAGATAACTATGCGCACAAAAAGACAGAAGTAGGTGAGTGAAGAATTAAACAGAGAGCTTCAGTGGATGACTCAAAACCTCCCTTTGTCTGCTTTAAAAGTTTGAAAAATTGTCTAATGCTATCTCACTGTAAGTCTGACATCGGAGACTTTGACAAGCTCTTTCACATTTCTCAAGCTCTTCCTTTCAAGCATTACGGGGCCTTAAAGGTCAATATTCTGCAATGTTTTTATTCACTATACTACATCTGGTTAATTCATCTTTTAATTTGTCCTCTCTGCTTGATATGGTTCAAAAACGTCTTTGAACAAAACCTCACAGACTTTCAGGTCTGCATGGTGAATGATGGTGATCCTTAGACTAACCTAGCACTTTGCTATTGACTGCAGGGATTTTTTAGAAGTAAAATAGACCTTTATTTATTTTAATTACTGACAGTATTTAAGGACTATTACATTAGGACCGAGCTTGCTCTCGCACAGTTGAACATCATCCATTGTCTCATCCCCCTTCTTCTTAGTTTCCTTTTTAACTTTCCATCTTATTCAACACTAACCCTGACGATTTGGCATTCACACCAATTTGCCATTCACAACTTTGCTAATAACTCCAACCTTTTATTGCATTACCAGTTCACCACTCAGCTGTGGAAGTCATAGGCTAGCTGTTCTCTCACTAACGTGTTAGCCCCTTTTGATTTCCAGTTGCATATCAACCTGCAATTACAGGACCTGGTCTGGAAACTGTCAAGCATGACTGCAGAGGTATTGGAGTTATTGCAATTACACTCTGGTAATTGAGCTGCCACGGGTGACGATGTTAAACACTGTGTCTATAGTGGGAGTCCATGTTGCCACTGTCTCTTTCCATTTTACTCCTTTTCACAGCATAACACAATGTTTGAAATTCCTTTTTTCACCAGGCAGAGACCGTACACTGCAAAATAGCACATAAGCCGATTTGTTTTTCATCTTGACTTCATGACCTTTTAGATATCAAATTAATGTGATGCATTATAAAAAACTTATGTCAGCACTGTAAGCCCAAATGCTCAGAGTACTTAAATAAATTAAGTAATGTCAACTTAAGCTTTTAAAAACAGTCCTACTAACTCAAATAGCTTAAGATCATCTAACATTTTCTTCCATTTAAATTAGTTCAGTGTATTATTTTTAATAAACTTTGGCTATTTTGCATATTAAGTGCCTGTTACTTAAAAAAATAATTAATTAATTTAAATTTTATGGCAGTCATCTTTGGAATGTTTTGATTCCTGGGGTCAATTTGACTACAAACATAAATGATATTAGTCTTTAGTCTGATATAACAGCTGGGTCAATTTAGATTCTGAGAAAAGACAATGGAGTATCAGTGGCTCACAGACACATAAAGTTTGACAAATCATTCTTTTTTTTTTTTTTGCTTTGTTTTGTTGTTGTTGTTGCTTTTATTCTTTTTAAAACATTACACAATCATTTTAACATAGCCATTTTTTACTGCAATTCATTTACTGGGGGATTTAAAAATCTGCAAAAACCGCAAGCTTTAAAAATTGTGCTATATTATAGCCACAGCTGCCCTGGGGAACACTGACAGAGGCGAGGCTGCCGGACACTGGCGCCACCGGGCCCTCTGACCACCACCAGTAGGCAACGGGTGAAGTGTCTTGCCCAAGGACACAACAGCCGAGACTGTCGGAGCCGGGGCTCAAACCGGCAACCTTCCGATTACAAGACGAACTGCCAACTCTTGAGCCACGATTGCCACGAGTGAATATGAATGTTAACTAAGCAGATATTGAAAAATAACAGAACCAGGACAGTAGTATAGTGTATATATACATATTTCAACAGTTGATAAAACAGTTTCAAAATTATTCAAATGTAATATTGCTTTTGGCATTCATTATTTTTTTATTTTTTTTATTTTAATATTTCTTGAATATTGAGAGTGCAGTGTGTTATTGATGGAGGCCAAGAAAATACTGCTAAACTGAAGAAATGTACTTAAGCTGTTAAATTTAGCAGTACTCAATCCAATTGAGGCGATCGGTTGCCTTAATTTGTTTTACGTTTGGTGTTACATGTTTTTGAGTTTTCAGTGTTCATATCTTTGAGTTTTGTTTAGCAAAAAAAATACAAAAGTGAAAAATAAATACTGAGTTTTGCTAAACTGAAAAAGTGACTCTGCTGTACTCATTTCTTTTAAGCTATATCTACTTATTTCCATGGAAGACAAAATGAAAACTTTAAGTTCTAGTTACTAAAAATATTTACATTTATTATTAAACATTTTACTTTTATTTTAGTCAAAAGGTACATGTCAAATAAAATCAAACTATCAGTGTTATGATAAGCTTAAATTCCTAAGTTTAACAACTTAAAAAACACATTAAGGCAATCGGTTGCCTTAATGTTTTTAAGTTCTGCTAACTTCATGTTTACAGTGCAGTAAAATGTTGCTAAGAGACATATTGCTTTTTGAAACTATTGAATGGAAGACATTCTTAAAGCAGCATAAGACAGTACTGAAGATGTTTATTTTTGAAATGTTGGCATATATCGTAGTTCTCTGCTAAAACATCAACACTGATGCAAACTGTGTTTGAAAAGTGTAAAACATTGAATTTGCCATGCGAACATTTCAGGCTGTCAGTGCGTGGATACATCATTGTTTCAGATAAATTTCACTTGAGGTAAACTGTAACTGTAATCATGACAATCTATTATACAATTTATACAGCCTTTGGCCTACTTGTGTTTACCTGACCGCTGTGGTCTTTCTCTAAGCGTGAGAATCTATCAAAGAAATCCAACATTATTCAGTATTCCTTTAATATAACAATCTTCCCTGTGAAATTGCACAACTAGTACCTCCTGAAACTGTCATCAATATGAAACTGTTATTTTACAGTAAACTTGTCTTAATCTGCAACAACAAGTTATTAGTGAAAAAAAAAGATTTGTAACTTTTATAGTGCATTATTGTTGTATGTTTGAAATGTAACTTTTCTTTTGTTACTGTATTCTCATTATATTAGTTTAAAACACCTATCTATTTATAGAACAAAAGCTTTTTTAAAGCATTTTTTCCTTTCTTGAATAAAGGCAAGATATGTGTTTTGATGTAATTCCTCTAGTCCCTTGCGGCTTACACTGATGGAAACACTGGTGTATTCAATATTTTTCTCATCAAATACACTAAATCATATCACACATTTATGTCTAAGAACAACTAAGGCATAGATGTGCTATTGTGACAGTTAAATCATCAGTTTGAACATTTACATATCCATAATCCTTTGTTTTCACTCATGTGTAACGGTCACTTTTGACAGTTACACATGAGTGAAAACAATGACCATCTTGAGATTGCTTTCTAATTTTATTGGTTAACTTCTTACAACTTGCCTTGAAAGCCATATTAGGTACTTTCTAGCTGCTAGCGGTGAGTAGATTCATAATTTCAATGTAAGGTTACACAGTTAGCAGTTAATGCACCACCTCAAACAAAATGAAACATAGAAAAACATGCCAGTGTCCGGCAGCCTTGCCTCTGTCAGTGCCCCCCAGGGCAGCTGTGGCTACAATGTAGCTTGCCATCACCTGTGTGTGAATGTGTGTGTGAATGGGTGGATGACTGAATGTAGTGTAAAGCGCTTTGGGGTCCATAGGGACTAAGTAAAGCGCTATACAAAATACAGGCCATTTACCTTAATTTGTCCCAAAAGGAGGATATCCAAGATGACATATGGTGACCTGTCTGCAGATGAAAACAAGCAACAACGATAAAGGTTTTAGTGGCTTAAATAGTAGGTGGATAGGTCAGTATGTGGCAACCTGTTAAAGGCATTAACACGATTTTAGTAGAATTCTGCATCTATTTCGAGAGGCTCCACATGAACCTGCAACTTGTACTCTTCCACATCCCCTCAGTCGAGCCACAGTGTGAGAGAAAAAGTTGCTTAGCTCAGTAGTTTCACTGTGAGGCTATCACTGCTGTAGAGTCCTCTTATCAGCTGGCTTCTGTCAGCTCCTATCTCTCCACTTCTCTCCCTTTCTCCTACTCCTTCTGTCTTCGCTCACTTCTTCACTCCCTGCATGAACCCGGCTTTACTTCTTCCACGCATCTGCATAGCTATCTATCTGTCTCTCTCACCCTTTTCCTGTCCTCTTGTGTGTGCCTCTGTCGTTCAGTCTGTCTATATCCACTGACCCTGTCCTCATTACCGTCACAACACTGCAGCAGCTGGTTGCCTGAGTCACAGCCACCATTGTCGATTCCTCACTCGTCCAACTCGCACCCACTTAACAAAGTGAGGAAGGGAGGGAGAGACAGATACTGAGTAGAAAACAGGTGAAAAGAAGAGGGCAAGTGGGGAAAAAGAGAGTGAGGGAAAGTGTGAGTGAGGAAGGCACAGATAAAAAAAAGGGAAAGTGAAATTCACAGAAACAGTCAGTACTTCAAAGATATGTACTAATGCTTGTGGTTTTAAGTGAATAGATTTTCTCTTTGGCATCCGTATAAATATCAGTCTCTATTCTGACAAAAAACAATCAAAGTCAGACTCAACTTTTCTATTTGCTGTTGCTTTCTAAGAACTCTTCTATGAAGTAGTTATAAAGACATTCCTACAATCATGATTCAGCAAGTTTCGGCCTGTGAATAACTGGAGAGCTCTGGTATGTGAAAGGCAGCAGTTCAAATATCTAATAGTATGATTAAGGATATCAACCTCTAGCTCTGAAAAGTATGAGCTAAATGACCAACACACTGTCCAGCCCACATTACTGGCCTGCACAGTGACATCACATATGACATCACATACATCACATATATGACATAATATGACATCACAGATAGAGAGGTGATATGATCTAATCCATGGCAAGTTCTTCTTATTTCATAGTGTAATCTTCACATGCTTCATCTGAAGCACACTTTCTGTGTATTCATTTGCTAATTTATAGTCACAGTATTCACTTACTGTTTCTTTAAGGTTTTGCTAGCTTAGCTTAGCTCGTAGCCAATTTGCTAGCAGCATGGCCTCTTCACCTGAACCCCCCTGCACTTTTCTGCTCATTGTGTCACATGTTTAGTTACTCCTCGGCTTCCTTTAGCAGCAATGATACTTGTAATAAATATAGCCTATTAACAGCTCTGGAGGCCAGGATCGCTGAATTGGAGACTGGGTTTCGCACCCCTGAAAAACCTGTTGCTAGCCAGGCCCCTGTATCGGGTGCAGCCGAAGGTAGCGTAGACCTCGCTAGCTCTCCCACCAGCAGACTGCCCCGAGGAGCTGGGGAAACAGGAAGGCTGGGTGATGTTGAAGAGGAAGCATAGTCTTAAACAGAAGCCCCCGGTACACAACCAACCTGTTCACGTGTCTCACCGCTTTTCCCCACTCGGCAACACACCCGCCGGGGATCAAACTCTGATTATTGGCAATTCTGTTCTGAGACATGTGAAGCTAGAGACACCAGCAACCATAGTCAATTGTCTTCCAGGGCCCAGAGGACGCGACATTAGAGACATTTAAAACTGCTGGCTAAGGGTAAATGTAAATTCAGTAAAATTATAATTCACGTCGGCAGTAATGACACTTGGTTACATTGGTTACGGAGGTCACTAAAATCAATATTCAATCGGTGTGTAACTTTGCCAAAACAATGTCGGACTCTTTAGTTTCCTCTGATCCCCTCCCCAATCAGACCAGGAGTGACATATTTGGCTGCATGTTCTCCTTAAACTGCTGGCCGTCTGAGTGGTGTCCAAAACACGATGTGGGCTTTATAGATAATTGGGAAGCTTTCTGGAGGAAACCTGGTCTTGTTAGGAGAGGGTCATATGTATATATAGAAAATAAGAAATCATCATCATTCCAGCATACTCATATTTTCACTGCATCACCTAATTATGTCGTTATGGCTTCTTGATACATTATTGCAGTAATATTTGTAACTGTAAAAAGGCTTCATTTTTAATACATTTCCAGGAATCTATTGTACATTTATGTCCAGCATCCAACATATCATACTTTACTCCTGTTCAGAGAATATCCATGGGTTTACCAGAAGGAGCTCATCATTTTTATTGTAGGCTACAGGACATGTCCTGCTGTGTAACAGAAAGTTTTTTTTTGTTTTTTTTTTATTTGATACTTAAACCACTTCAGTTTGAGACTTATTTGCATGTCACACTGATGAACCAGTGATAGTTGACTATTTTCATGTTTTAGATGAGATTTATAAATCTGATGGCAATAATAATCACATCAATATGATGTCATTGGAAATAGGGTTTACTGTACTTTCTCATCGCCTTTGGTTCCTCCAAGGTTATTAACCTGACTCCTTCTCGGATCAGTTATTATGATGTTATACGATTTAAAAGGGGGCTCGTCCGGGATCATTTGGGCATTTTAGTGGAGACTGAATATCAGTTTTTTGTATTGCTTTTAAGTGGGTGAGTGATGGCGTTCACTGTAATTGAGCAAACTCCCTTTAGTAAGTGTGTTTCAGCTGGGTGGCTGTGCTGCCCTTCCATCGAAGCACTTGTTTGTTGTTTTGCTTTGTTGTTTTAGTTTTTTGTGTTTGGTGGTTATCCTGGGTGGGGGTACGCTTCAGGGTTTGGTGGGAGACTGTACCCCTGGTCTGCTGCCTACCCTTGAGTTTGCGTTTAAAGGTGCCTCGAGCCTGGTACACCACTGAAGACTAGACAGGTAAAGTTTTATTGGGTTTTTTTTAGTGTTTTAGGATGGGAGTTGCTCAAAGTGAACCAGTGGCTCCAAACTTGGTAGGCGGTTTGAGACCATTCATTAATTATGGTCTGTAGCTGAGGCAGGTAGGCTGTTTTTAAGTTGGCATAATGTGTACTGTGTGTGCATATGTCAGTGTTGATGGATGCTAGTGAAATCCTCATGAGGTGAGTGTTTTGTGCTGTGACCTTTAGTGTTGTGGGGAATATGGCTACTTTTGTTGGATCACTTGTGAGTGTTGTTGGCCAGGTGATGGCAATAACACTGAGGGGTGCTGAGCCACCCTTGATGTGATCATTGTGTGGCCATAGCTCTCCATTTGTGGTTGGTCACTAGTGTGTTTGCTTTACTGAACTTTTTGGATTAAAGTAACTTGTTGTGGTATAGGGCCACTTGTATGTGACCATTTGTGTGGTGGAGACAACAGATCACTTGGTTGTGGTTATTAGTTGCTACTTTTGGTTTTGTGTTGTAGCAGGTCAAGTAATCATGTTGGGTTTGTGACTGTTGTACTCCTTTGTGTTGGTCACATGTTACTTTGTGTGTGTTCAGTGTGGCAACTTCAGATCCTCATGCAGGGGCATCCATGCTTAAAGATGCTAACTAACGAAATGTGAGTATTTAGTTGTGTTAGGAGAGCTGGTAATAAAGTACTCAAGTGTATGCTTTTTGAGGGCTTATTTTGAGGGATCAAGGCTTCAGAGGGCCTTTTAATTTGTTTAGGGGTCCTAGAGGAACCCTTTTAAGGGAGGAGGTGTTACGTCCCTCTGCAGCCTCTAATCTGCTCAGTGTGTTCAGCTGGTGCTAATTGGCCACACCTAGTCAGGTGTGCATAAAAGCTTACCTGAGGCAAGCTTCCCGGGAGCTCACTTGTCTTTGCCTTGGTGGCACCAGCCATTTTAGCCAACCTGGTATTCCATTTTAAGAAAAGACCTCTTCTCACACTCACTCTGGTATTCATCTCCTTTTTTATGTTGCGGCCTTTGAGCCGGGTCGTAACATAAGTCGTAACATTCATGCCTAGCTAGACTAGACAAACATAACTTAACTCATTAAGGCTGTTTCCCAAATCATGAACCATTTCAGAAAGGTTGATCCAAATATAGACAGATATAGACATATTCTTCCAAGCATTACAACATTAAGAATAATTCATTATCCATTTATGAATCTACATCAGCTCCCATTCTGGAAAACTACTACAGCTGCATAGAATTTTAACCCATGTAAATGTAAAAAAGAACAGTCTGAGTTAAACTGCAGAGGTGACGTTTGACATAAAGTAATCTCCAGCCAGGGAATAGTCATAAATATGGATGTGAAATCAAGATATTTTATCCTCTCCAACTTCTTCTTTTTTTTTCTTTTTTTTTACTGTTTATTTATTGGTATAAATCTGTCTCTCGAGGTTTGTCTGGGTTTTTTTTAAAGAACAAATTGAAGTTATGCTTTACGCAGTATGAAAATTTTGAAACACAATTGCAAAGTGAGTTGCTGTTTCCCAGTCAGTTTATGTCTACTGTGGACCAAAGTCTGGAAGCGTGATTTAAAATTATTATCTATATTTGTTCAAAAATTACACCTATAATATAATGAGTCTATACTGGGAGACACTCCCCTGGGTGGTACAGGAAACGTCTCTCAGAGTTTTTATGGCACCAAAGACGTTTTTAGCTCTCTGTCCGATCATCACCTTTATTAAGAGTGGAGGCTTGAGGCGAGCAGGAGAACAATGTAGATAGATAGTCAGAAGGACAAGGTAAGGCTGCAGCGAAGGAGGGCGAGATAGTGGCTGTATGAGTGTGTGTGTGTGAGGGAGTGGGAGAACGGGAGGGGAGGGGATGGGTGGGAGCAGGTCGAGCTTAGCCAATCCTGTGCGTTGCACTCTCATCTGAATTAAGCTGTGCAAAACAGGCCCCAGGGCTTGGTTGCTAAGCAGTGAGATGGGCTTGCCGATTTCCACAGAGACCTCAGTGGCGAGAGCCTCTCTGATGGCCTGAACCAGAAACCCCATAATAATGAGCAGCACCACGGCAACAATAGAGACCCCAAATAACGGGGTGTGCGCCTCTCGTTTGCTGTAATGTGGGGAATTATGCATGTTATGCAGGATAATTCCATTGTACTGCTTTACCTCATGTTGCGAAACTGAGAGTGACCTCCCAAAAATGCCTTGTGGGGTATGTTATCGCACTCTTTAGGCTCTTTATTTTTTAGCCAAGGAAATAGTCAGCAATGTTTCCTTATGTTGCTGTTGGGTAATCTATGGGATCTCAAGTTTCGTTCCTCTTCCTCTTTGTTTGCATCTCTAGCTGAGCGGGGGGGGGGGGGGGGGGGGGGGGGGGGGGGGGCATCTTTCTAGCTATTTTGTAATTTGTAGCCATAGAGACATGTTGGTAAACTTGGTAACTGTGGCAGCAGGGATTCTATTTGTTTCCCTGAGAGCTCTTGAGGTCTGCTCATAAGGGCATTTTCCTGAGGTCTTGTTTTTTTTCCTTCTTCTTCTTCTTCTTCTTTGGGGGGAGAGGGGCTGGGGTACAGCAGGCGAAGGAATTGCAGGTGACCTTTTGGATTTTAGAGAGTGGAGAAAGCTAAACAAGCCAAAGTCTGTTAGTCTGTCAACAAACACTTAAAGGTCTCAGGAGAAGTTGGGAGCCTCCGGGGGCCAAGGAATGCTATTCATCTGGAGTGTAGGCAAGTACGACCAAGGATGCTTCAACAGAGCACATAAACAAGGACAAATGCCCAGCCATTCTCGTAATAATCTGGTAGCAATATGCAGACGCTGGCTGGGGCACTGTATGGGACTGCATGTTAAAGGTTAAGTGAAACATATGAATAATTATGTGCTGTCTCACTGATTCCCTTGTTTGGAGGTCCAGAAACATTTGCAAATGTTAGCGATGGCATTGTAGATGTAGATGCATTTGTAGATTGCTGCAGCATCTTCGTGTGTGTGTGTGTGTGTGTGTGTGTGTGTGTGCGTGTGTGTGTGTGTGTGTGTGTGTGTGTGTGTGTGTGTGTGTGCAGGCATGCGTGAGAGATGGGATGACTGACAGGGTTGCTGTGACATTTTTGGTGTGATTATAATATTTTTTTTAATCTGATTAATATAGATTTGGACATTGCTGCCTGGAGGTGAGCTAAAATGTCATATCTGAATCACAACTGGTAATCCTGCATTACACTATTTCACTATTCTCTTTCAATTGGGTTTTTGGTTTTTTTTAAGATACCTTATTAAATGGATTTATGTTTCATTGACAAAATTTCCCTCCCAAGTTAGGGAAGAGTGTCCCAGGAGATGTAGAAGTGACAGAAAATAGATGCTTTGACAGATGAATAAAATCAAACTCATCTCTCAACTTTTTCCTTTTCATTGCTCATTTCCTTTTTAGGGTCCACTTCTACGGATACATTCATGCATTAAGCAACGTATTCAATGGGCTCTCATGATCCCTCTTGTGTCACAAACAGCCAGTAATATACCTTTAAACATGATCTCCAAAAGTTGAATCTGTTCATCTGGACGTAGCGTTTTGTGGGAGAAACGTTTCGTCACTCATCCAAGTGACTTCTTCAGTCTCAGCTGACTGCAGGTTTCCACAATCTTATAAACAGTACATTTGCATAATGACTGAAACCAGCCCACTGAAGGAACAATGGGCTGGGAGGTCAGTTCCTTAATCTTAATTATGCAAATTATCATGACCATTGATCAACAACCACTGACCAAAACCCACTGATCAAAGACCACTGATCAATGGCCATGAGTACCATCCACATAGAGTTGGGGAATGGCTGCAATCACAGCATTGTAAGATGGCAAAAGATGTACCCTTAGGCCCCCTCCTCGATTCAGAGATGGTCTTTCCCTTTTCACGTAAATGGCCTCCTTGACTCCGCGCTCAAACCAGCGTTCTTCCCTGTCCAGGATGTGTACATCCTCATCCTTGAAAGAGTGTCCACTGGCCTGTAGGTGTAAATAGACTGCAGAGTCCTGGCCTGACGAGGTAGCTCTTCTGTGTTGTGCCATCCGCTTCGCCAGAGGTTGTTTGGTTTCCCCGATGTATAAATCCTGGCAATCTTCCTGGCACTTAACAGCGTACACTATGTTACTCTGTTTGTGTCGGGGGACCCGATCCTTGGGGTGGACCAATTTTTGGCGCAGCGTGTTTTGGGGTTTAAAAGCCACAGAGACCCGGTGTTTAGAAAAAATGCGTTTCAACTGCTCCGATACTCCTGACACATATGGGATCACTACAGGTTTTCGCTTGGGCAGCGGTTGTCCTTCTCTCCTGGATCGGCTGGAGCTTTCTTTAGGCGCCTTTCCAGCTTTGACAAAAGTCCAGCTGGGATAACCACATTTACTCAGGGCCTTCTTGATGTGCTGTTCTTCTGCCTCCCCGGCCGCTGTGTCAGTGGGGATGGTGTTCGCTCTGTGTTGTAGCGTCCTAATGACACCCAGTTTGTGCTCCAGTGGATGACGAGAGTCAAACCTTAGATACTGATCCGTATGTGTAGGTTTACGGTACACGTCAGCTTTTAGATGTCCCCCATTACTGATGGAAATCTCACAGTCTAAGAAGGCTAACCTGCCACTTTTCATATCCTCCCTGGTGAATTTTATGTGTCGGTCCACCGAGTTAATGTGATAGTGAATTGTGGTACGTCCTGAGATTTAATTTTCACCCAGGTGTCATCCACATATCTGAACCAATGGCTTGGTGGTGCTCCAGGGTAGGATAGCAAAGCCCTCTTTTCCACTTCTTCCATGTACAAATTGGCCACGATGGGTGAAACTGGGGAGCCCATGGCACACCCATGTTTCTGCCTGTAGAACTGACCCTTGTATGTGAAGTAGGTGGAATGAAGACACAGTTCCAAAAGCAAACACACTTGGTCGATGCTGAGAGTGGTCCTGTTGCTGAGGTTGGTGTCATCCTGTAATCTCTTACGGACTACCTCCAACGCTTCCGTGACTGGGATGCAAGTGAAGAGAGATGTAACGTCGTACGAGACCATGGTTTCATCTGCCTCCATAATGACATCTCTCACCTTCTCAACAAAATCCAGGGTGTTCTGGATGTGGTGTTCAGAGCTGCCCACCAGCGGGTTGAGGATCGAAGCCAGAAACTTGGAGATGTTATAGGTGACCGAGTTGATCATGCAGACAATCGGTCTTAAAGGTGCACCCTGTTTATGTATTTTCGGTAAACCATACAGTCTCGGTGTGACAGCAAAATTCAACCCTTTAGCAAGGATGTTTTTCTCTGTTTGGGTGAGCTGTCTGTCAGACAAATTCTTCACCCATTTGTCCACATCCTCGGTGTCGCATCCTTGTCTCTTCTGGCCACTGAGGACGCTCTCCGTATTTTGCGGTGGTTTCCGACGTACAACAAGTAAGTCAAACTTCCTTTGTTGCCTGGTCTTAGACTTCTTGTGCTGTGCTAGACGAGCCTTCTCAGTAAAATCAAACACCTTTTTTTTGAGTATTCTTATCTAAAAGCATTGTCAGTCTCTGTCGGATCCGCTCCTCTTGAGATTTTAGCATGTCGATGGTAAAATTTGTTTGCCTCACCCGTTCATTAAGCAACTGATGCTGTGCCTTCTGGAGGATGCACAGCATCAGTTGTAGATTGCTGCTCTCAGGACGTACCACAATTCATGGATCACATTAACTCGGTGGACCGACACATCAAATTCACCAGGGAGGATATGAAAAGTGGCAGGTTAGCCTTCTTAGATTGTGAGATTTCCATCAGTAATGGGGGACATCTAAAAGCTGACGTGTACCGTAAACCTACACATACGGATCAGTATCTAAGGTTTGACTCTCATCATCCACTGGAGCACAAACTGGGTGTCATCAGTATGCTACAACACAGAGCGAACACCATCCCCACTGACACAGCGGCCAGGGAGGCAGAAGAACAGCACATCAAGAAGGCCCTGAGTAAATGTGGTTATCCCAGCTGGACTTTTGTCAAAGCTGGAAAGGCACCTAAAGAAAGCTCCAGCCGATCCAGGAGAGAAGGACAACCGCTGCCCAAGCGAAAACCTGTAGTGATCCCATATGTGTCAGGAGTATCGGAGCAGTTGAAACGCATTTTTTCTAAACACCGGGTCTCTGTGGCTTTTAAACCCCAAAACACGCTGCACCAAAAATTGGTCCACCCCAAGGATCGGGTCCCCCGACACAAACAGAGTAACATAGTGTACGCTGTTAAGTGCCAGGAGGATTGCCAGGATTTATACATCGGGGAAACCAAACAACCTCTGGCGAAGCGGATGGCACAACACAGAAGAGCTACCTCGTCAGGCCAGGACTCTGCAGTCTATTTACACCTACAGGCCAGTGGACACTCTTTCAAGGATGAGGATGTACACATCTTGGACAGGGAGGAACGCTGGTTTGAGCGCGGAGTCAAGGAGGCCATTTACGTGAAAAGGGAAAGACCATCTCTGAATCGAGGAGGGGGCCTAAGGGTACATCTTTCGCCATCTTACAATGCTGTGATTGCAGCCATTCCCCAACTCTATGTGAATGGTACTCATGGCCATTGATCAGTGGTCTTTGATCAGTGGGTTTTGGTCAGTGGTTGTTGATTAATGGTCATGAGAATTTGCATAATTAAGATTAAGGAACTGACCTCCCAGCCCATTGTTCCTTCAGTGGGCTGGTTTCAGTCATTATGCAAATGTACTGTTTATAAGGTTTGGGGAAACCTGCAGTCAGCTGAGACTGAAGAAGTCACTTGGATGAGTGACGAAACGTTTCTCCCACAAAACGCTACGTCCAGATGAACAGAATCAACTTTTGGAGATTTACTTTCCTGGATGATTGAGAATGCATCAAGACATTTAAACATGATGATTAACATAATACTGACTGATCAAACCTCTCCCGAGCAGAGTTCCAGCTTTTAAAATAAAAGTTTGTTGACTTTCACCTGCACTTCTCTAAACAGGAGGACGATCCTGCAAGTACCGGGAACTGACTTTTTTTGCTATTTACACTATACCTTTACAGAAATGTTAATTAACCGCATTTGAATGGGAAAAAAAAATACCCAGCAGAAAAAGAAGAAAAGTACATTTTAAATGACAGTGTTAGTGGTGGCCCGATGTGGCCAGGCAATTAGCTGCTGCCAGGGAAGGCGACTGTGGCGATTTTTCTTGCTTAACTCATTAGAGGGGTCTCCGGCAGTGTGCTCACTCATGTCAGGCCCGCATAATTACTTTAAAACAAGGGGGAAAAAAATCAAAGTAGCCACTGTCTGGCATTGTTCGCTGCCCCCTCATCTCGGAATTTAATTAGGCATTCATTTTAATAAAAGCCCATTTGGGATGAAACGTGGCGTTAATAGTATTCTGGTCCCCTAAAGGCTGTCACGTCTTCATCTGTGGCTTAGATGGACACTGACAGGTGACAACTTGGCTTTTTATAAGCAGATATCAGCTTGCTTTGATAAGGTGGAGGAACAATAAAGTACACACCCAAATGGAGCTAAAAATTCACTCAGCATGAAATATTAAAACATTGTTTAGCTATTATGTAAATGAAGATGAGAAATGAGTGAGATTGAAGCGTTTAACTGGCCCTTGTGGACTGTACCATATGTACAGCATCAGCACGGGTAAACCTTCAAAAAATAATCCAGTAGTAGTGTGAAGCTTTATTTGACCTCAGTGTTTGGGCAGGGGAGAATAATTTCTCAACATTTTGCTGCAGGACAGCATGCAGTGACCTCACAATTGAGTCTACAGTGGGTTATTACTTCTTGACGATGTGTGTTTGTGGACTTTGAGAGGTCCAGCATCATGACACACCTTCCTCTTAATGCCTTACATCAACAAAACCCCAGCCACACGGGGTCTCACCAGCCAGTCCAGCCCTTTTATTTTCTGCCCTGCCCTGCTGCGATCTAATTGGTCACCGGTGAGTTGTCCTCTTCCCAGGAATGCTGATGACCACGGTATGGTCCGTTCCCTATGAACTTCTTCAGATCCCCGAAGAGTTCCAAACAACTTCCATCCTCACACTCCAACCTAAGAAATTCACATTTGAGATGTGGATCAGGAAAGGTTGATCCCCTTAATGACCCATTCCATTTTGTTTTCCTGACTGCTGCAGACAGATATAAAAAGGATGGGGGTTTAATTGAAGATGTGGAAAAAAGGTGTAAAGGTTGAGAGAGAGAGATTTCTTTGAAATGTTCCATACCTGTATACTGCAACCCCAAATGAAATTCTCTCTCAAGCAACAAATCACCAGCTAACTCCATATTTGTTCCAGACAGAATATGTGCTTGAAGATAAAGGCAGAAAACACCAGCACCCTGTGTTGGTTTTCAAACCAGTATATTGTAGACTTGGTACCAAAAAAGAAATAGACAAACCTACAACAAGTATATTTAGCCACTGAAGACTTCGTGCAGTCAATTGAAGAAAGTGTTGGCTGACTAGTATTTACAGCATTTGTATACTAGTTAAATATGAACAACCAGCAGGTGGCTGTCTGTTTTGATATAATTTAGGATTTAAATTGGCCAGAAAATCCAAATGCAAAAATTTAGGATACTGTTTCTAGATAATAATGCCTTGAGCCATACAAACAAGTTCTTCTACATTAGTCTGGAACTGGCTCTAAAATGTCTACATCAGACATGGCTTTATGTTTTTATTGTGGAAATCTTACAAAACTCCCAACACATTCTGACCAGTCAACATCTACATAAAAGTAATAGCAACAACCAATAGATGCCAGGAAAATCAAATTTGTAGAGCTATAAAAAAACAGTCCAACTGCTAAAAAAGAAATTCTCTTCTTTCTTTATGGCATTGCATTTTATAACAAACTGGTCAGATATCTGGTAAAATGCTGAAGCCAGATGACCAAAACTGATACCATGTGACACAGTCCAACTTCTTGTGAATTTTGAAATTAGCAGTCATCAGGCTGATTTGAGAATACAAGAAAAATCAACTTGTAGTTTCTGAAAATGTTCTATGGATGGATGGATCATAAGCACTGATCCCCAGGACCCATTTTATATAAACACAACTGGCAGTAAAGAGGAGCGATACATTATACACCACTAAAATCTTAAAGCTTATAAAATTATAGGTGTAGTGAAATGGTCAAATGACTTTATGTTTAATGGGATGTAATGAAGGATCAGTCTAAGTATAAAGCAATGCAGTTCACTTTGATAGCGTAAACATCGATTTAAACAAGTTTTCTATGAGGTAACAGTTTCCTCGGGAGTTCAAAAGCTCATTTTACTGGAACTTTAAAAGGAGACAACAAAGTCTGCTTATTTCCTGTTTTCATTGAAAAGCCAATACTGGCTCAATACATGAGTAAATCATTGGATGAGTAAGTCTGGTCCTAGCGGTAATGTCTCCTTGCATCTCTGTTTTCTGTTTGCCTTGGATCACCTAACTGTGAATACCCATTCTGTCTGTCTGCATTTTCAATCACTTTTTCAAGACCATTACACATATAAACAACGTACCAATGCCAGGAATGACACATCATAGTAACAAATCAAATGTGTTTTTTTTTTAATTTTTATGTTTTTTTCAAATGCTCGGCAGTGGTGGTAAAATTATGATTCATATGACAAACACTGGTTGGCTTCCCTGTGTGCTTTGCAATTCCATGCAGCAGGGCTCTATAAACTCTGGAAGAGCCACTTCACATTTTGCCCTGTAAATTTTAAAGGCTCTGTATCTATATGTTCTACCCTCAATTCTTCTCTTGTTACACAGAATCGATCACATGTACTCTGTATCCCTCCATCTTTGTATTCATTATGTGTGTGTCTATGTGTGCGTGCGTGTCCCTATCCGCCCACCCACAGACATATTCTTAAGGGAAAGTGTTGTTATATCCTTGACCAAAAGCAACATAGTGAATGACCCCAGGGTCAAAGCTGAAACGCACTGAAATCCCATCCAGCAAAAACATGTTGAAAAGACACTGAAAGCAACTTTGTGAGATAACTAAAAAAGTCTGAGATCTGGTTAATGTTAACCAATGACTTCTGTTTAGTGCATTGAACAAAAGTCACTTGTGAATGACATCTCATCGCCTGCATGAGCTCCTCAGATTACCAGCAGATTTGAACTTAGACACACCTATTGTGCTTCAAATTGGGAATCTTAAAAAAATGTAAAATTCATGTAAAAATGAGTCAGAGTCAATGTAAGTAGGAGTTTTGGGATTATGTCTTTATAAGGATTTCTTCACCAGTGTGTTCAGGGCCCCGTATAGGACCAATACCCTACACATACAACATCTCCCATTGACTCTGTAGCATACAAGTAAACACAATGGGAGACTGGGAGAAGACCCAAACTGTGAGGGTCACAGGCCAGTGTACTGCCAGTGCTGGTCCTAAGCATGATATATGGGAGGGTGTCAGGAAGGGCATCTGGTATAAAATCTTTAAAATGTTCTGACCCTTGGGCCACATGTTTGACACCACTGAAGAACTCCATCCCCTCATGAAGAGTGAGAGTTGGTGCTAACAATAACTGATGTTCAGGAATTAGCTGTTGTGATCTACTAGAAGATGGTGAAAAACATGGCCACAATAGCATTCATTTCTGAAAGCAGTGTGTACGGTAATATTTAAGGCAATATTCCATTATAAAAAAAATCTTCTACTTTTTAAAGTAATATATGATGCATTTTTTATAGGCAATACTTTATGTCACGTATTTACCTGAAGAAAGTAATTTGTTACATTACTTATTACATTTTTTGGATGACTCTGTCAACATGGCCAGAGATACATTGTTATATAATTACTAGTTCACAATATATACCTAAACACAGACCTCTATCCTAATGATGACACAGCTCCTTTAGTGTTTAATTTTCAACACAAAGCCGTTGATCATAACCAGGCCATGAGCACTTTCCTGGAAAATGGTGTGGTCACAGAGTCCACAGTAAAAACAGGGAGGTATTTGCAAACATTTAACACCAGTGGTGGTTTCTGCCCTGTGCTTGTTTTGAAGTTTACTGTCATATCCATGTCCATTCGTCTAATAAAAATTAAACTAATATTTGTGCCCCAACAAAAATGTAGAGTGCTGTGCTATTTTTCTCCTCCCTCTACTGCAAGTTTACTCATAGCGCACGAGGAGAAATGGTATAATTACATGATTTAGTCCCTTATTTACTCCCTGAAGAAAGTAAGGTGTTACACTGGGTCACTGCAAGAAAACCTAATGTGACTACAGACCCACGATTGGTTCTAAAAAGTAAATAATGAAATTATATTTTGTAGAAAGGCATTGGAGGCCCATCTAGGGTTAGGGTTTGGTTAACACCTACCCCTTTATAGAATGTTTGCCTCTTTGCAATTTAGAAGTCTTTAAAAAAATACATAAAATGCAATAAAAAAAATTGTCTTTATAGCATGTGGCTAAAAAAACCCCACCCCAACCATAACTCTGCATGACTCACTGATGACCTGGTAGATGTTAACAGATTAACATGAATAATACCTCAACCACATTTTGCACATACATTCATTTTTTTCTTGGTACCCTGGCTCACAGGGGTAAGTGTATAAAGATGAGTGTGCACAGTCACTTTTTTTCACGGTAGTCCGCTCAGAATTAGTGACAGGGAGAGAAAGAGGAAAGGCAGAGGGAAGGGGACCACAGGGAGGCTGAGGACGAGTGAAAAGCTAATTAAAAAGATAAGTGACCAGCAGTCGCGGCCTGTCAGGGTGCAGAGCCAGAGCTGAAGTTAACCCGCTTTGTGCTGGATGGCAGCGGATGACAGCCTCGACCGAGGCTTTGTATGGCCTCACCTGTGATGGAGGCGCTCTCTGTTCGCAGGTGAAGGGCTACACAAGCCAGGGTGGCACTTAAACACACTAATAGAAGGACACACACAACCACACGCGCACACTCCTCTTCGCCTTCCTCTTTCACGCTGTCTCGGTACATCTCTCCCTCCTCTCTCTGCTTCTTCCTCTTTCTTTTCCCAGCCTCTTGTGACAGATCCAGGCAGTGGGTGGTGGCACTGGCACATTGTTTCCTCCCCTCTCTCTCGCCTCTCTTTTTTCTCTCTTCCTAACACACAGATCTACACCCACACATGGGGTTATAATTAATACTTCTCCCATATCCATATTTCATACTGTTTGCTTAGAAAAAGCCAGCGAGCTGGGGAGGGTTGAGGGAGAGAGTGAGAAAGAGAGGGAGGGATGCTAAAAAAGATCTCTAAGATTAATTAACGGTGGATAAGGGGGAAAAAAGGGATGTGTCCCAGGAAAGCAGCAAGCTCTGCACAATGCGGCACACTTCATTTGAATAACGGAGCCGTGTGTTTTTCTTCTGTGCATGTGTGCATGTGTCATCGTGACACCGCTCTACCTGATATGAAGGATAACTAGTCCACCGGATTAGAAAACGCACCATCTATCCTACGAGTCCTCCTCTCTCCTCCCCCCTGCACACCCCCCCACCTTCTCCCCATTATTTGTATTCAAGGTTTTTTGAAATGACATTGCAATCTGATGATGCACCAGCCCATTATATTGTCTAGCAGGACAAATACCCCAGCGTTTTTCTGTGTAGAACTAACACAATTTTTCCATGTCAGAGTGTGTGTGTGTGTGTGAGAGAGAGAGAGAGAGAGAGGGAAGGGATGTGTTGGTGGTGGGGTGCACGGTGGTAATATTCCAGCGGTCCGGGGTGGAGGCGAGGCCCCGGGAATGCTGTCATTAATCCTGGAGGAGGGCCGTCGCGCACTCGGATTATTAGAGAAATAAATTTGCATGCTGCATATGAGCCAGGTGAAAAGCACTGAAGGCGCAAATTATATTTCCCTGACAGGCTGAGCGGGAGAACCGGGGCGCCACCACATCGTTCCATTACACACACACACACTCACACACACACACTCAAATGCATTCCTATTCCTGCTGCTATACACAGTCACTCAGGAAAGCTGTATGTGCGCACATATATGCGGTACACACATTATAGAAAAGAATATGCTGGGCTTTCGATACAGGGTCAGGAATGTACTGCGTGACTATCTCTGGGCTTCTGTTCACACACTTCCGCAGACACAGCTTGTCACTTAGCTTGTAAGTATCAACAAACCCCTTAAGAAAGAATGCCAAGTGTGGACATAATAAACATTATGCTCTGCTTTTATGTGTGATTGTGTGTGTATGTGTGTGTTTATTCCGTGGGGTCCTCTGGCTTTGGGCTGTCCTCTCACCCTGCCTGTAATGGTCCATGCAGGCCCAGCCTAATGGGGTGGACACTGGTGTCAACTTCATTACTTTACATCTCCCGCCAAGATGAAAAAGTCTCTCCCTGCTCGCACTTTGACCATGCTTCGTTAGCGCTTCCCTCCGCCTTTGCCTTTTTTAACCTCTGAAGGAAATGTGAAACACTTTCAGAAATGTGTTGATGAAATTATTTTGTTTAGGGGAGATAGTGTAACTGTAATTATGGGAAATAAGGCAACTCAGTGTGTGTACAGGCCTGATGTTTTTGCATTCACCGTTTCAGAATGAGTCACTGGCTGCTTTTCTTCGCCAACCGGAAACCTCCGGGGCTGCAGTTCCTTTAATGGACACTTGAGGGTGGCTCAAAATTGGAATCACAACGTATTGCCCAGATTCAGCCGTGAGATAAACATTTTCAGCCTGGTGCAAAAATATTTGGGGGGTCTTTACTGCTAATTACTTCCTTCATGGCAGCTTTATTCATGGTGAATATTTTTTTTTTGAAACTGGATAGTATTTAGGCAGGGGTGGGCAACACTTTTCCCTAGAGGTCCAAGTCTGAGTGTGCTACAGCCAGCAGAGGGCCAAAACCTGAACAACCAAGTAGAAACATGGCACACAAAGAGCTGAAATCTGTTAAAATCCATGGGCTTAAACAGACATGTTAGATTCTTTTCCCAGAAACCAAGAACTTACTGTTAAAACATGCTGAGTTTTCTGCTGTACCTTAATTGCTTAATATGTAATACATGCCTGCATGAGTGAATAAAATAAACATTCACAGATACAAACAAGCAGCACTCAGAGAACGCAAACCTCGACCGAGGCATCTCACTCTGTGTGCAGTATTTATTTTTAAGGACACAGTACTGTCTTGGTAGCTGGGGATTGGTACACCAGGGCCTCTGTTCCTGACCTCCACCTGGCGCACATTGCACCCGACCCCTACTGCACCCCCTGCGGGTGGTGGGTCTGCAGAGGGATGGGCCCATGTCCTCTTTTTGGGCTGTGACCAGCCGGGCCCCACCGCCCCACCACCCGACCACCAGACACTCGCCCTCGAGCACCCTTGACGGGCCTGGCTCCAGGGCAAGGCCCCGGTAACCCTATCACAGGCAGGGTGATTACTGTGTTTTCTATATATTCATTTTGTTTTCTTCGTTCTTTTTTACGTTAAGAAGTACTTTAAGAACTTTGTAGTACAGTGAGAATCAGATAAGGCCAGCATGACAGAAGTTTACTTTGATTACACAAACATTGTTATTTGGGAGCAGATAATGACTAATAGGTACTGATTTGTAAATAACTGGAGATGAATAACTTATGCATTATATAATTTAACATTATATTTCTAACCAAGCAGCTCTATAATTTCTTTAAATATATAATGATTGTGAGGTCAGAGGTCAGATGTAACATGATATTTGGATGCAAACTGTAATGTACTATTTAGAATCCTCATATACCGGTGTAATTTCCTGATTATTGCAATACCAAAAAAAAGGTAGTAGAGTGGGCCAAAGTAATGTGATATTTAGAATCTCCATATATTGTTACGGCAATATATTGTCAGTACAAACAAATTGCTCTGTATAGCATTATTAACACTTTGACTTTTAGGTCAATCTACTGCCCTTAACCTCTTAAGCCCCAACGCCCCCTGACACGGGGGCAAAAGGCAGGAGGTCAGTTAGGCTTGGGGTTTAAGAGGTTAAAGGAGAGGTCAGAGGTCAGATGTGGTATGATACTTGTTGGTTAGACCTTGGTGGATGTAAGTCAGATTTTAAATGATTTTTGTGTTTACACACAAACACCAGAAAAAACACAACCTTGTCAGTGGAGATAATTATGAACATATTCATGGTCATATTCATGAATGTGAGTAAAATCATTTTCTGTTCTGTGATGACCTGTGCGAGGACTGTTTTACAGATGTAGCATTATAGACCTGAATAAAGAGAACAGGTCTAAAATGAGTGGAGTGGCTTCCTGATGAGTGTGTTGTAGCTGAGGGCAGCTTTGTCACCATTATCCTATTTAACTCAACTGGATCTCAAGAACATGGTTGTGCTCTTGGTGGCATTTTTGATGGAATTACCTAACAAATATTACGACTTGCTGTGAGATGGATACTCCAAGAGGTTTGTGCAGTTTTGACTACTCTTACTCAACACAGGGGACCCTCAGAGTTTCTGGATTCAGGTTGCTAACCAAGCTTGCTGGTGAGTTGATAGTTTTCTACTTTTAGACTACGTCCCACAGTCTAAAATATGGTCAATTCTGCCTCCAAAAAACAACATGACGGCTGTAAAAACTCACATTACAAATTCCAGAAACCCATCACGTCTTTCATTTTTAGCTCGCCCAATGCTTTTTCCTTAAATACATTGACAGGAATTTTGAATACATTAAAACATTTTGAAATAGAATCCCATTTACAAGATAACACACGATGGTGCTGATCTAACACAGTGAAACGGTAGCCATGTGGCAACGACAAAGCTCCTCACAGGGAACTGGCCCATTACCCTGTTGTTATTCTTGTCTTATCTTATTATTATCTGCAAATTCACCAGTTCCATTTTGTTCATCTCTGCAATGGTACCACTGTCCTGTTGTTTCTCTATAGTCACACCCACCTTCCACACGTAGACTGAAAATCAAAGGCAGGTTTAGCTGTGGTCATAAGTTGGTTGAATTCATCTGTAAAACTGCAGCTGTTAAAATATGTCCTAGTAAGCAGGAATTTCAGACAATCTAAAAAAAATTCCGATTCTAAAGATACTTGAGAGTCACAGTGAGATATTTGAGAATCTTTTTGAGAAATGTATTGATTCACATTAGTGAATGAAACAAACTTTTCAAGCCTTATCGACCTTCTTTCGAGTTCCCATAAAGAAACAAAAAACACAGAGAAGCAACAAGTGCCTCAAATACGGGGGGAAGTGTTTGGGAATTTACTTTTTATTAGAGGCTATTCAACTCCTGATTACCAGATATGGAGAAAAAAATACATTTTCAAAGTTAAAAGCATGCAGATAACATTTTGGCAAAAAATCATGGGTGTAGATGCAGATTAACTGTTAGGGGTGCTTGAAAGGGTCCCTGATCGCCACGCTCGAAGGTAGAAGTGCCTGCTGTTAGAGAGTTTTCCTGCTGCCTTTGTTCAGCTAAAAAAAATGTTGCCTTTGAACAAATTCCACCAGAAAAGGAGTGAAAAGGTTGCTTTTGTCTGTAATGTATAAGTGGCTTGATCAAGGACTTTAATCTGATAGATGCAAGTTTTCATTTTAAGAAGAACCATTTAAATGCACCTGCAAACCAAGAACACTTCCTCACAACACAAGCTTCATTAATATGTAACGGTTTCAGAATAGGATACAGAAACACCGCCATGGACTGTACAGATGAAGACACACGGTCCTATATGTCCACTGCAGATCGCTTGCCAGCCATCTTTCATCTCTTGGCCTGTGCCTATAGGCAGAGAGACAGAGAGCAGCAGGCAGAGAGTAAATTTGTTCTAAAGCCCCTAGTTAGGCATGCATATATTCCTATTATAGTCAGCGCTCCCGGAACAAGACAACAGACAGCAAACAGAATGACCTTGAAATATTTATCCCCAGCCTCGCTTTGGAGAATTAAGTTTGGTGTCAGGGGCAACTTGCAGCTATCCAGCTCCACTTTGTGTGGAAACATGTACTCTCATGAATACACACACACACACGCACACAACCATCCTCCTTTAGCGGGTTATGTAGACTGAGACAAATGGCTCATGTACCATCTTGCAGTTTTGAATATTAAAGGCGGTCAGGGAGGCAAAGCTTTGATTGGGACAATAAAGGCTGATGAACAGGATCTTAGAGCATGGGAGAGGAGTGTGTCTGTGTGTGTGTGTATGTGTGTGTGTGTGCGTGTGTGTGTCACAGTGCAAGGGACACAGCCAAAACCCTGAAGTGGAAGCCAGGAGCTGCCCGGCCCAAAATGCGGTGCATGTGTGTGTGTGTGTCTGTGTGGTGGGCAAGTGGGAGGGTGAAGAAGGGTAAAAAGTGACCTAGTCCAAGCAAATGTGGGTCAGATTGTTGAAGAATGTTGTAAATTGGTTTAATGCGTGTAGTTTTCTGGGACTTTGGATTGTAACTCATGGCAGACCGATTGCACGGTGATGTAAGTTTGTTATCGATTGACCACATTTGACTCAGCACTAACTTGCTTTCATGAAAAAAAATAGTTACAAAGAAAAAACTACAACCTGCTATTCAGTGAGCTAATTTACAAGATAACCTGAAAGAGCTGCCAGATGTTGACTGGTAGGTAAACAGGAAAGCTAGCAATTATACTAGGTAAAAGTTTATAATTATACTATCAGTTTCTCTTATAATTAACAGTCTTGATTTTATTAAGTACAGTAAAACTATGCAGCTTTACTGACTTACTCATCTGATCACAAAGTAGTATAGTATAAAACATGGATGTAGCTTCCGTGAAAGTGCTTTAAACCTGCATTCTGTCTGAAAGCTACAGCTGTGCTAGCAAAATAGCTGCCTGACTTTCCAGATGACTTTATGGACTCACTCATTTTGGATCATATTGAAGAAAAGTTATATATTTAAAAAAGGGGGACTGTCCATGGTATTACGGCTCATTGTCTGAGGAGCAGGCAGTTTCACAGTCATAATCTTAGGCATGCTTAGCTTGGCTTAGCTTAGTTTAGGCAACATCGCCTTAAAACTTTCTGACCTTCACCTTATTTTTAGCATTGTCTCAGCTATTAGCTTCTTCAGAATATCTTGAAGAAATGTGAGCCAAAACTGTTTTTGTGCCCCAAGTTTTGAGCTTTACCATTTTAACACTTGATCCAGTACACCATAGAGCAGCAACCAGCTAACTTTATGGCTTTCTGTGCTTAAGTGCTAAAAGAATTAATATTACAAAACTGATATGTAGGACTCAGTTCAGCATCAGCAAAGATCATAGTAGAAGTATAACTTCCAACTCTCAGGTGTTATGAGAGTGGTGAAACATCTAGATTGATGGCGAGTTAGCATACAAGTGGTTTATCTGCTCTGTTTAGCTTAAATAGCAAATGCTCTGGACCAGAAAAATAAAGCAAAGCACTTACACAACCAATTAGACTACAAAGACTGGAATTACAGGGAGGACGTTTCAAATTAAAATAGATTAGAGTATTAAAGTTTTCATTGGTAGTGTTTTTATGGCTAAAACATTTCCACTAAGCTACCAAACATGCGAAGATGCCTTTCCTCTCATTATGTGTGTTTCACCAACTTAGTTTGAAGTTAGTATCAAACATCATTGTTCTTCCTCTTCAGCCAGAGATCAAAAAGAATCGCAAACAACTTTGTGATTTATTTGGAGATATTCTATGTAATGATCCATTACGGAATATCTAAGGGAACGTCTGTACAGAGGAAACATGATGGAGGCTTCGCCAAAAGCCTCTTTGTTGTACTTATGTAATTGTCATGTTCATAGGGAATTTTTATTGAAACAATAACAAAGCGCATGTCCACAAATTAGCTTCACTTTCTCCCATTCAACTTCTCATTGTCTGGAATGCCTGTGAGGGCTTAGAATAATGGATGATTGGAGAGGAGAAAGGAAAAGCAGTATGCTGTGTGTGTGTTTGTGTGTGAAGGGGGGAAGCATGTTGGCAGTGTGGTAAAGAAAAGCCTGCTGGATTGTTGGAGCACAGTGGAAGGATGCCTGCCAGTTTCTACGCCACCGGGACTCTCTGACCTGCGCTTCTGTGTGTTGTGTTTGATTGTGTGTATGCAGCTGAACTCAACAACAGAAAACCTCCGCCTGCTCCAGCATGCGTTCACACTGTGTGTGTTTGCTGTTTCACTGAGTGTGAAACTATGTGTTTCTACCCTGCGTTCAATGTGTGCTTAAGCCGTGTGCACCTGCGTATTATATTGTGTGTGTGTGTGTGTGTGTGTGTGTGGGAGGCAAGCAGATGAAGACGGTGCTTGCCTCATATTCAATGTGATCTGCAGCCTCACCTCTGTCATTATATTTAGCATACGATCCAGCTCCGTGTTTCATTATGCATTCCCATCTACTGCTCTGTGGTGTGAATCTTACATCTCAATTAGCCTCTGTGTTCTGGACATAAAATGCATTATTTGTGGCAAGCAATGGAAGACCAAAGCAATTCAAACTTGCAACTAAAGTGCACATGAATGACACATCGTAATTTAGTCTCACACATACACACGCACAGAGGACATAATGTGTGCACAGCGATTTAAAAAACATCCAGTAGTTTTTTTTTTGGTTTGTTTGTTTGTTTGTTTTTTTTTGGGGGGGGGGGAGTTTTGTCTTCGTTTCACACAGATGCAGCTACAGTTAATGTGAGCATGTGATGTATTTTTTTTTTATTTACATATTAAGTACATCTACTGAACCCTTAAAACAAAATCTAAACTTTTCTTAGGCACTCTCCTCAGTATTCATAATTTTGCTTCTCTGCTACACAGAAATATGTTATATACTTGGTTTTAAGCTTAAGTTTTAGCTTGTCAAAGGACCCCTTGGTCCCATTTCAGCACACAAGTAAACAACAAAACCATAACTTTTTACCCAAGCTAACCAATTACTTTTTCATCCCTGTTGTTCACATAATAATTTTTAGTGTCTAAACCTAGCCAATGAGTCAAAGCAAAAATAAAAAGTGCGACCATGTGCAAAACAAACACATCACAAATGAGACACAAACCACAGGAAACTGGCTGACAAACGTAAGGGACATTTAGCAGTATTATAGTGACGAGAACCCATTAAAGGTCACTTCAAGAGACAATGGGTGAAATTACCACTGGTGATGTAACACGGGCGGGTCCTGAGTTGAACTTTTCTAAACCTTTTCTCAGTCTTGTCTACTGACATATGACAGGTTTACCTTTAAGTAACCCAACACCTATTTATTCCACCACGGTTCTAGCTTCCTGAGCGGACATTGTTGCTTTTTAAAACACCACTCTCATCAAGGGATGCCTGGCCATGCCAGAACAGTGCCATGCGATGTTAATGGGTTAAAAAGATGTTAATTAATAAGACTAAATAAACCTCAACACCTATACCTGCCAGCTGGCAAAGCTTGGTGTATTTGGAGATATTGCTGTTTGATTTTTATATCAGTTTTCCCTTTTACATTAAATGTGCAGCAGTGTGCTGTCAGTTGTGATGCTGACACTTATTGTCATGAAGCGACGAGGGGTATTCTAAAGTTGCCACCCTCTATGAACAAAGGTAAATTAAAAATTAAAAATATACAGGCCTTTAATTGTTTTTGGAATTATATCAACAGAAGAATAAATAGGTCTTTTGGGTCTTTTGTACTCACTTTGGTTTCTAAACATCAGATTTGAAAATCCAGAAACACCACGAAACATCTGTACGTGTTGTTTCTCAGCAGTGCATGCACACAGAGCAAGATTCATGTGTCTTTCATTCTTTTACTTCCCTCAATAGGAGCATCTGTTATATATACCTGTCAAAATGCAGGTATCATTGGGACTGTGTTAGCATCTTAGATTGATTTCTTAATGGTTAAGGGTTAATGTCGGTTAAATTTGTTTGTCCATGTGTCATACTTCCCTTTTTAGACACTTGCAATCAAACACAGTTATCTGAACTGTCACACTGTTTGCAGAGAGTAAAAACTGAACTTACTTTTTCCCTCAATTTTGAGCCACAGATTTACGCTGCTCTTGGTAGGATGAAAATAGCTGGATATGTAAATCATACATTTTCCCTGTTTAGATCGGGATTCTGAGCAATCACATACTGGCGAAACTACAACAATTTTGCAACAGAGAGCAATACATATTAGATTAATCATTGCTTGATTGTAAACAGATTTTATGTAAATGCCAATAAAAGAATAACTCTGTCTTGTTACCATTTTTATCACTGTCAGTGAACACCACACTCAGTTCAAAGATGGCAGCTAATGGCGAGTGGTTTTAGTTGTGTTGGCTATCACAGTGAGAGAATTTGGAGTTTGATCCTTTACACCTTCATACATGTCAGCAAGAACGTCTGAGAATTTTTGTTTCAATTAAGGCTTAGATCCAAGGAATGTGCTGCTACCAGTCTGTACTGTACCAAAGAAAATGATGTGAAACTTTAGTAAAGAATGAATATTTTGAAATCCTTACATTCACTTTGCAGAAAATCCTGGAATCAAAATCAAATAAAACCAAAACTATCTCTACAGTCATTAGAAGTAATCGAGAAAATAAGCTTTTTGTAATTTAGATCAAGTGACCCTTTAAACACAGACCATGCCTTTGTGGTGATAGTCTGCAGCTTCACTAAGAACAGCAGAGGATTTGATGTCTTGCTCAAGGGCACCTTGACGGTAGTTGTTCAAGGAGGAATCGGCTTTACTCGAGTCACAATCCAGGCTCAAAATGCTGCCCACGTCACGTCAGCATAATCTTGGATCCTTGCCCAGACAGTTTTCCTTAATCTCACATTACCATATCTTTTCTACAGAGCTATATGAACCTCTGAAATGGTAGTGAAAAACCTAGATATACATGCACACATACCCTATACCCTGCTAGTTGTCTCTTGGTGTTATGGGCAAGAGTCTGATTTTGCCTTTTTATCAACACACTATAAAAAAAATGCCAGCAATAAGACAAACATTTTTTTTTTCTCAATTGTACCATCTAACTTCTAAGCTGACTCTTAGCACCTTAGCAGAGATTGTATTTCAAAAAGATGTTATTTGTTTAAACCCTAAAATTACCAGGTGGAAAGTTAAAAGTATGGTGCTTTGATCATGTTAAAAATAAATAAATATTAAAATTAGCAAATGCATCACTTTAAAAAATAAATAAAAGAAAAAAATGAACTAAAAGGTCTGGATGATAACCTGATACAAACCCTACTCTTAACCCTAGATATATCACCAGTAACCTGGCGTTAAGAGGTTAGTCTGACCGTTTTTAGAAATGTGCATAAAAAAGCTTATATCCACAACCAATACTGTAAGCAGTATCATCCTAATATACAGATCCAAAGAAATACAGTAAATATGCCGAGGAGTCTACTATCTTGTTCCAACATCTGGTTTTAACAGAAGTCCACGTCTGGGAGAAAGGTCGCTTTGTAGATTGCTCAATCAGACAAGACCTGGCAATCCCAATATCAGGTACCTTACTACAGTTCTCGTCAATGTGGTCCTGTAAATTATCTTCATTTAATATTGAAAAGACCTTCAGATTGTCCAGTTTCCTGAAATAACTGCAGCAGTCCTGTAGCAAATGTATTAAAGAAAGTAATAATGAGATTCTAATGGTTTCTTTTTTGATATTTTATAAAATATTAATACATACACTAGTTTTACAAAGTTTTTTTTTTTTTAATATATAAACAGAAGATCAGAGAAAGACCGATAACCAGTGAAACAATAACTAATTAGATGTCTGAACATGCTGCACAAGTTATAACACTACATAGTCACTTATTACTTTTTTGGTCATAGTTAAATTAGTTAGTTTTATTCGTATTTAAAAAAAAATAAGAATAAAAAGTGTTACACAACCAAAATCTACCAGAAGCAGATACTTTTGATATCTTTGTTTTTGGACACAGAACCACAACAACGCATATTGGAAAGTTTTCATGTCCGTTTTCTGTCTGCTTGGTAACGATTCACATTTATGAAGTTCATTCAGGCCGGTACATCCAGTCCCATGAAAAATAAAAGAATTGTGAGCTGAGAGCATGTTAATGACATAAAAATTGAGTGGTTTTGTTTTGATAGAATACTATTGTCACGGGCTGCGATGGCAGACCGTGGAGCTGTAGAGAAAGTAGGGCCCAAACGCGAGACTCTAGTGAAGGACAGTGGATTTATTTATGGTGAGTGGACAGAAACGACAACTATATACAATTCAAGCACTGTGACTCCTGTGGCGATTCCTCTATGAATCCCACACAGTGCACGTGTCCATAGCAGTGAAAAGGTGACAACTCCAAAAACCCGATTCCACTCCGTGATTTCCCCTCGTGACGACGTTCCTGACTCCCGACTCCTGGTGACACAAAAACACACACAGCTCAGCAGGCAGCCTTTAGTAGCGAAGCCGTTCACAACACACTAATCTACGGAGGTACTTAACAGGTTCGACTTAGTATAATCCCGCGCCGACTGGAGCTCCGCCACCTTCTTAAATAAGACGCTCCTCACGAAGCCATCAGCTGCAGCTGGTGAGGGCTAATGAGCATCAGGTGCGGCAGTCCCCAGTGCGGGAACACTTCTGGGTCGCAGTCCCCTCAGCGACCCCAAAACATCCGGGAGCACACAGGGAGAAAGGACAAAAAAGGAGAGAAAACCACCAAAACATAACATACGGAAAAACATATACAAGAAATACATGGGCTCTGGGTCATCAGACCCAGACCATGACAGTACCCCCCCCTCTAAGGGTCGGCTCCTGACGACCCGAAAAAACAAAACAAAACCACAGTACGACCAACCCAGGGCGGGCGGAGGGGGGTCCAGGACGGAGGGCCCCAAAACCTCTCCGACAACACTAGACAACAAAAAAGAAAAACCAAAGTTCAATAGTCCAACCACTGCCCTAGTGGCAGCAACAGTTCTGGCGGCCGACCCAATAGACGGCAAAACAGGCGAAGCCCGCTGTGGGTCAGGCAGTGGTGGAAAAACAGTTCAGGTGGCCGACCACAGGCCCAGTGGTGGCGGTGTTGCAGCACCAGCGGGCAGCCATGGGTCCGGCAGCAGCGGCGAAATGGTTCCGGTGGCCTGCCACGTGTCCAGTGGTGGTCGCACTGCAGCTCTGGCGGCCTGCCGCGGCTGCGGCGGCAACATCGTTGCAGCTCAGGTGGCCTGCCATGGGTCCAATGGCAGCGCGCTGCAGCCCCGGCTGGGGGCCACGGATCCGGTGGCAGCAGAGTGGCAGCTCCGTTGGCCCGCCACGGCCCCGGTGGCGGCGGCGTTGCAGCTCTGATGGCCCGCCACGGCACCGGTGGCGGCGGCGTTGCAGCTCCGGTGAACAACGGTGTAGAATGGCCCGTGATCCCCGACGTGCTGGACGTGGACGGCGTGGAGGGCGCGCTGGACGTGGATGGTGTGGAGGTACATCCGCCACACTGACCTTCAGCTCTGGCTGAGCGGGTCCCTCTGGCACGCTGAGTCCTTCCGCAGGTAGCACGGGCTCCTCCCGCTCGCAGAACTCCTGCTCTGGCTCGGCGAGCTCCTCAGCAGGCGGTGCGGGCTCCTCCCGCTCGCAGAGCTCCTGCTCGCCGAGCTCCTCAGCAGGCGGCGCGGGCTCTTCCGACAACATTGCCGCAACAGACGGTGATGATGGTGATACAGCAGCGGGCGGTGGAGATGATGGCAGTGTAGTTGATGTGGATGGTGAAACAGATGATAGCTGAAGCAGCCCCTCGGACCCTTCAGCAAAGACAGATGCGTGACCAGCAGGTATCGAGATCTCTGGTAAAGGTGAAGTTGGTTGAGACAGCACAGGGCTCACAGCCAGCTCGTGATGCCGCGGCTGGGGCTGTGCGGGGCAGTCAGCCTGTTCCAGCCCAGGTAAACAGTCCTCACTTGGCAGACTGAGCTCCTCTGAACATCCTGCAGAGAATCGGAGGGGCTGGGCAGCTGGCTGTGCTACGGCTACAGGCTGGGCAGCTGGCTGTGCTACGGCTACAGGCTGGGCAGCTGGCTGTGCTACGGCTACAGGCTGGGCAGCTGGCTGTGCTACGGCTACAGGCTGGGCAGCTGGCTGTGCTACGGCTACAGGCTGGGCAGCTGGCTGTGCTACGGCTACAGGCTGGGCAGCAGGCTGGGCAGCAGGCTGGGCAGCAGGCTGAGTTACTAGCTGGGCAGCAGACTGAGTTACTAGCTGGGCAGCAGACTGAGTTACTAGCTGGGCAGCAGACTGAGTTACTAGCTGGGCAGCAGACTGAGTTACTAGCTGATCAGTAGACTGAGTTACTAGCTGATCAGTAGCCACAAAAACATCTTTTAGATTTACACTTTCATAGTCCAATGACTCAGGGTTAACAGCCTCGAAAATTAAGGCTCCATCCTCGGATGGGGAGCAAGGGAAATGGTTTTCAATACTCTCTACACTAATTAATGACCCGGAATTAGCTGCCAGTTCCTTTTCATCTTCTGGCCAATCAGAATTTTCAAGCTTATTCCCCATTGTGGGCCTCGAGTTCCCAGTCACAGACTGGGCGCGGTCCTTGGGTTCAGAAGAAACTGTCTCATCCTGTTCATCTGCGATTAGACTCTTAATGACAGGATCTAGAGAAACAATTGAGTCCGGTTTACTCACAGCGGTGATGAACACTGTCGGACCATCGCCGGCTGGCCCGGCTGAAGCCGCTGGAGTGGGTTGAGGTGTGATGGGGAGAGCTAATGGCTGAACTGCAGACTGTGCTGATGGTGGAGTGAATGGTGGCACAGCAACAGCAATTGGTTGAGCAGAGAGAGAAGCAGTCAGTAGGGGTAAAGGCAGCGAGGTACAATCTGTAGCGACGCTCTCTATTTCCGTCACAGGGAAAGAATTTAACACACTAATAGAGTTCATTTTACTCCCAGCGGCATCCACAGCTGCTGGAGTGGGTAGTGGAGTGGAGGCTGCTGTAGGTGGGGTAGATGATTGAACTGCAGACCGCTTAGCTATAGACTGGGCGGCTGCCTGAGTTACAGGCTTGGCGGTCTCACAGTGCCTAAGTAAACAAACAGATGGAGTGAAAAATGAAAAGTTGTCCTTATGACTCACCACAGCCGGTTGTTGTGAAGTCCGGGAATCCGGCTGCGGTGAAGAGCGCCGGCGGCGCGAGCGTCGCTTCTTTGACGATGCCGGGGCCGGCGTGTCAGGCTGCGGATCCCCCAGCTGGTCGGGCTGAAGAGCAGCCAGAATAGGAGAGTGGAGGTGGAGCGTGTTAGCTAGAAAGTCCGCGACGATCGGGTAGAGCGTATCCAGTACCCAAGGGAAGCAAGACAGCGTCTCCTTCAGCCGCTTTTCCACGGTGCGACGAAATCCTTCCTCGTGCGCCTCCAGCCAAAGGTTGCAGAGTCTATTTACCTTATCCGTTACCTCCCTCCTGAACCTCTCCGATGAGTTCGCTGGGTCCATGTTGGGCGGGATTATTCTGTCACGGGCTGCGACAGCAGACCGTGGAGTTGTAGAGAAAGTAGGGCCCAAACGCGAGACTCTAGTGAAGGACAGTGGATTTATTTATGGTGAGTGGACAGAAACGACAACTATATACAATTCAAGCACTGTGACTCCTGTGGCGATTCCTCTATGAATCCCACACAGTGCACGTGTCCATAGCAGTGAAAAGGTGACAACTCCAAAAACCCGATTCCACTCCGTGATTTCCCCTCGTGACGACGTTCCTGACTCCCGACTCCTGGTGACACAAAAACACACACAGCTCAGCAGGCAGCCTTTAGTAGCGAAGCCGTTCACAACACACTAATCTACGGAGGTACTTAACAGGTTTGACTTAGTATAATCCCGCGCCGACTGGAGCTCCGCCACCTTCTTAAATAAGACGCTCCTCACGAAGCCGTCAGCTGCAGCTGGTGAGGGCTAATGAGCATCAGGTGCGGCAGTCCCCAGTGCGGGAACACTTCCGGGTCGCAGTCCCCTCAGCGACCCCAAAACATCCGGGAGCACACAGGGAGAAAGGACAAAAAAGGAGAGAAAACCACCAAAACATAACATACGGAAAAACATATACAAGAAATACATGAGCTCTGGGTCATCAGACCCACACCATGACAACTATCCAGTACATGTTGATTTTATTGAGTCAGTTTTAGTTAAACAACCCAAAGTTAAAGTGGCTCAGGAGATATAATCTGTACGAGAAATAACACCTTGTATCCTTAAAGTCTAATTTGTGTTCCCTCGTGATGCCTCATTAAAAGAAAAAGTTATGCATTACAATTAGGAAACAGGGTTGAAACCAAATGACGGCAGTATGCGTCTTCATTTGCCTTCCTAAGCCTTTGGCTAGTGATGTTCACTGACCTGTCACAGTCAGCCTGGCTCACCTTCTCCAACAGGGCCCGACAGCTGACACTAGCGCTCCCCTCCTCTTCTCTTCCTAATGTGTTGTGATAAGGAGCTTATGTGAGGTTTCCAAGGCAAGATTACCCCCTCAAGGTATTTTAACAGTCTGCCGTATGTGGGCGTACGTTTCATGATCACTTCCATGCAAAGGTGACGCTGGCAAGCAAAGATGTTGACCAGGAGAGGGGGGTGGGTGATGTTTACACGTTAACCTGGTCTGAAAGACAAAGCTTGGAGAGGCCAAAGCCCGAGGACATGACAGAAGTGATTTCCATTGTTTTTCTGACACGCAGGGACATGTGGTAGCCTGTAGCTGTTGCAGGGATCAGCTGTCCGCATGCTTTTTGATTGCATGAGTCTGCCAGCAGGCTTTGCTGAAGTGAACGCAGTTATTGATTTTAATTGGGTGCATGCCCTTCTGAACCCCCCAAAAATAAATACCAAAAGCAGATGTGCCGATCCAGTGAAGTGCTTTCTCGTGATCCTACTTCAGTAAGACACAATGGAAAAGGATATTCTAGCATCCTAATCTTTGACAGCATTTCAGCAGCAATCAGTTCCACATGCAAACAGTGGCACTAATGCAGAGTTTGGATCAACAGATTGTGATGGTTTTCTTCTTTGTCTATATGCTTCGAGCAACTGGCTTCTACGTGAGTGCGTTTCGTGGAAATGCGTGTGCGTCTTGATGCACACCCCACATGTGTAGCATGCTGGCATGTGAGCGCTGATCCCCTGAGCTCAGACTCTAAGATGTCGATAGCCAACCTGTAAATGACAGGCACAGAGGGAGTGTGTTTAGCAGTTTGGCTGGATCTTAAAAAGGTCACATACGAACACACAGACACGCACAAAGTCACATACACACATATATAAAAGGACATGCCAAGATGACCCCCTTTGTCACCTCCATCTAAGGCCAAATTACTACTTTGTGCAGTATTTTTTTAAGCTTGCTGAAGTTTCGGTTACTTTTAAAGCAAATCCATCATTCACATTGTTCTAATAATATCTGGTTACGACGGGAAACTCTCACACTTTGCAGCTGCACCAGCCCAAGTTGCTGCCGTCTTGGGAAAACACTCCAGCTCAAATTTGGTTGATTTGACTACAACTGAAGGATTATGACTGGTCTGTTGGCTGAGAGAAATCTGTGACCCCTTGGGCCTATAAGAGACTTTGAAAACTCACTGGATAAAGAAATCAATTAAAAACTGCATTTTCACACAAATAGAAATTAGAAACATAAAACCTGTTTTTTGAAGAACTTTCTTCCCTCCTGTGGGGTTCTAAACACTGAAACGTATAAGTCGACTGAGGTTGCATATTACACACAGTTTTAGTGCTGGAGGCGATGGAGTAGTGGCCAGATACCACTTGTTGATTTGGGCTCTAATGTTTATAGAAACAGTGTGGCTGTGGTTTTGCTGTTCTGTGAGAGTGATTTTGATTAGTTTCAGTATATCAATTCATGGTGATGAAACTGTAGAAATACATTAATAAGTTTTCTTTCTTAGCAATGCTAACTGTGAGGCTCAACAGTGTCATTTGGCTGGGTGACTGTGAAACCACTTTCTAGTCCAGGATGCAATTTTTCAGCAGCTGCTCTATGGACTGACTGTCACGTGTCAACAAGTAGTTGCCGGGATGAAGCAGAGTAGTTTGGGTGATTCCTTGACTTTTCAGTTAAATCCTTGATTGTTTGTTTGCCTTAAGCACACACACCCAGAAACTCCAATAAAAAGTTTAACACAAACGAAAAGAAAAAAGTAAAGATTGAAAAAACACTTTGTGCTGTCTGTCTTTTATTCTTTTATACACTTTCTCTGCACATCTTCACCTACGTGCACTCTTTCCTGCCTCGAGAAGTCTAAAATATCATTACTTCTATAGTGATTAAAATATTTACCGTTAGAAACATAATGGCTGAGAATGATGAGCTGTGGTGGAATTTTTTTAGAGCTGTTCCTTTACTAAGTACCGATGCTGCACTATATACACAGTTTATTATTGCTAAAAAAAAGAGAGAGAGAGAAAAAAGTAGCTATTCTACAGACAAATGTTCTCCACTTCTCCCCAGTCTTCTATAGATTACTATTATTGCTGCTGATGGTTAAAGTTGAGCTCTTTATTATTTATATTTTCAATGTGTCACATTCTATAAAATCAAGTTTACAGTGTGTCTAAAACGAGCTTTTAATAAACCTAGAAAACCAGACCTACGCATTGATTAAATACACCATATTAAATATATTAATAAAATGTAAAAAAAAAAATCTCAGCTGAATGAAAAGCCATGAAAAAAAAGGTCTACAGGGGGGTTTAACATCATTAATGGAAAACTGAGGTGGTGTATTTAGCAAAACCGTGGATTAAACTTTACGTATCTGGTTAAAAGTCATCACTTATAGATTGTGGTTGAGCCTGTTCAGTCTCAGTGTCTGGAGTTGAGGTTCCCGCTCAGTCATCAAGGCTTTCACTGGTAATATGTTAAAGGAGTTTTTATTTTCTAAATGTATTTTCGATACTTTCTTCACACTCCAATCTAACTCCTACATCAAATATGTTAGCCAAGATGGCTTGCAAGACAAAACTTTTTCTGGTAATTTACACATTTACTTGTTACACATATCTGCGCATGAGTACAATAACTCATAGCAATGAAAAGAAGAGCAAGGAACAGCTTGTTTAAATTCAATTCATGTTCATTTTATTTAGAAAGCACCAAATCACAACAACAGTTGCCTCAGGGCTTCAGCATGCTGGTTTTCTCTCAGAGACATCAGCACTGATGCCACCAATGCTAGCTATCTTTTAGGTAGGGCTAAAATCCCACATTTTCTTGTGTGTTTAGTGTTTATGCGTGACAACGTCTAATCTCCACTGTAGAAGAATTTAGTAAAATATGTGGTCAGAGAATTGTGGCAAGTTCCAGATGTTCACAAATGCAGTAGCTAGCATGACAATCATAAGATGCTGTAAACATCCTTTTTGTTAAATGTACAACTCAGAGTGTTCGATTTGAGACGTTTTCCTCTTGAAACTCACTGTATGTGTGCACTGTGTGAAAGAGTACATGAGAATTCCACTTGTAATTTTGCATTTATGTTATTTTCACTCAACTTTTGTTGATGTTGAATGATGAAAATGACTTGCTTAGGTTTAGGAGTAGATAACGCTGTGACTTAAAGTCAAGCATTGCACCATTCGCTCAGTTCCCTGGCTGACTAGTCGTGCCCTTACATACTAAAGTTTTGTCTCTGGGGACCAAGGGACCTACTAAACAATTAGCTCTGGCTCAAATTCCACTTCTGGTGTAAAAACATGCAGTATAACAGTAATGCAGTACTAATGCATGCACATTTTTTTTTCTTTGCAGTGGTCGAGCGGTTTTCCTTCTCTGATGTCCTCGCCGAGCACTGGAAAGAGCAAAAAAATGAATCCCACAGATCGAGCCAGCACAGACAAGTAAGTGAGAACATTTCATAAAAATCAATATGAACCAAAGTTAAATTATGACATGTTACAGTAGACAGTAGTATAGCAGCTCTTTATGTTGCGCTTGCACTTGTGGCATCACCTGTGTATGGTGTCACTGGTGCCGCAGCTCTCTTGTTTTTTTCTTCTGTTTGTTTCTTTTCTTTTTTATCTTTCTCCACCATCCTCCCTCCATCTCTGTGCTGCCAAGCCTGAGCTTGGTGGAAGAAGAACAGAAAAAAAACAAACTGAGAGTGAGAAAAAGAAAGAGTGAGAGAGGGAGGGAGATCGGATTTCCATTCCACACTGGAGTGGAGTCTAAAACCACAGAGTGCGCTGGCACTGGACAAAAAGGCTGGATTCAATAAATATGTGGACTAAGCCCTCCTATTCAGGCCCTGCAGTATTGAGTTCCTTATTTAGGTCATTTAGACTGGGCAAAATTGATACAGTATGCAGCTCAAATCTATAGCTCTATTTTTTTCTTCTCCTTTTCTCTCTGTCTTTGCCCTTCTAAATAAAAAAGAGATGAGAGGGAATCCAGTGTGTGGGAGTGCAAGAACGGCAGCTAGAGAAGGAGCAACAGAAAAAAAAACAGGCAGGGGGATTTTTTCTTTTCTGTGCAACACTGGGAATGTTTGTGTATTTTGAGAAGAATGACAAAGACAAAAGAGAAGCAAAAAATTAGGCAGAGTTCACGCAAAGGAAAAAGAGATTGAATGAAGGAGATTAAGACAGTGATCCAAAGACAAAGTGTGTGTGTGTGTGTGTAGGAGAAAGGTGGTATTTTGACATTTTATTAGAGTCTCAATGAGGTCTGCACAAGACAATGCTCTCCTGCCTCCTCGTTTAGCCTGATCTTAATTGGCCATTAGATTGAAAAATAGCCCATACCTCCTCCACCTCCTCCTCTGTGCTCTTCCTCTCCTCCTCTACTCTGCAGCTTCAGAGCTGATTAGACTTTTGATTTACTAATAAACACAGAGAAACAGATTAGCTGCAGAGCCGCGGTGGCAACAGCCATGCTTTACTGTGCCCGGAATAGGAAACTACCCGCTGCGGCCTCTGAAATGCTTGCTGAAAGCTAGCTAAATTTAGTTTAGTCTTCTAATTTAAAGTGCTCTGATACTAAAATTAACACTGACAACTGGTATCTCTTTGAATAGGGATAAACTGGTCTTCACATCTCATGGAAACGTACAGTTTGGGGGTTTTGGTTTTTTTTTTAAACATGACACAATCAAAGTATTTTCTGGAACTTGCAAAGTTTCATTCCCCGATGCCAAGCCATTTTAAGAATATATTAACCTGCTGTTTTGTTTGTTTTGTTTTGTCGCCCTTATCTTCCATAGCTGCAGATGACTATGCTTTGTGCTTTTTCTTTCTACAAAACTCACACTGGCCTCTTATGATAAATAAGACATTACCCACAATGAGAGGAACTCAATCAGCGCTTGTGTTGGCTGAGAGTGAGAAAGACAGGGATAATTACTCACTAAATAGGCAATCACCGAGGTGGCGCCCACACAATCAAGCCTGCATGTGTATTTTGGGGAGCCTTCACAGAAATGCCGGCCAAAAGCCTCAGAAAACGACGAACCAAGCAATAAAGTAGGCAAACAGCAGTCCCATCGGGCTAATACTGTAAGCACGGGTCACAGGTAGGGCTTGAAAGTGTTTTTTAAAGGGCTGTAATTCAGACTGCAATCTCATGTCCGATTGCAAAGCGAGAAGAGACAGTCCTGCATCATGAGTAATGGACGAGCACGTTCCTCTTCATCATTCATTCCAAGCGGCAATTGAGTTTTGGTTGTGTATATTCTGTGTTGGATTTTGTGTTCATTTTCTTCTCCCACACCTTCTGTGAATATATCTGTTTAGTGGCTACATAGGGATTTTCTGGAGTCATAAACTTGACTGATGACTAGACTGACAAAGAAAAAGTGGAGAGTGTAGACTGTATATGGACAAAGTCACAGTGTCATCTGCCAGTTTGGACTTCCGTTTCAAAGCTTTGAATTTGACTTTCTAGCCATCCCCATCCTGACTATTTCTATAATGGTCAAGACTGTATTTGAACATACCAGCCAACACTATTGCTCGCTACCTAGCTTTGTTACTAAGGTATATCTATAATTCATTGTAGCATTAAACTGGGTGCTAACTTTGGGGAAGTGGAAGACTGGAAATCAGGCCTTAGATGTATTTATTTCTGCCATAAAGTATGACATTTTTAGCACAGTTGTGGAGCCAACCTTAAGAAAACTACCACTAATACTAGGAGAAAGACATGCAGGTAGCAGAAGGACTAGGAAATGTTTTAATTTGCTAAGTTTGCTGAATTATTTTGATGAGTCAAATTCTTTTGAATTGCCTTTTTTGTTTTTGTTTTTAAACCATTTTTTAATTAATTGCTTTGACTGACTAAAAATAAGTTATGCTGTTGTGTAGATAATAATTGTCTAATTCAGTGCTGTTTCTGTCTACTTGCTCCCAGCTGTAGCAAAATTTTTACCTTACAGACAATTACCATTTTCAATCCTCTTGAAAACCTTAAATGATGATGCATACAAAACTCACTTTACTCGGGCACAGTAATGACAGCTGACTGTGGAGCATTTCAGTACTTCTACCACCCTACCAAGCACTTTATAGAGATTGAAAATGTGACGTCATTGAGGGGCAAAACCGCAAAGGATTGTGGGTATCCGTGGCAAGAGGTACTAGCGCAAGCAGGCTTTCAATTGAAATCAGTTACACAGCGATAAAAAGAAACAAAAAATAACAAGAAGCTGTTGTATTATTAACTGCACAAGCCGGGCGAACGACAGCCACGTGAAGCCGACGGGTAAAGCGAATGGTTTTTATCAGATTCCGGCGTGGAAGAGAAATTGTCCAAGCCATGTCTCCGAAGTCACGAAGAGGCAACGGATGGCCTGGACAGTAAATATTCAGCTTTGAATAAATAGTGAATTGTCCTGACAGAATATTGAGTTTCGCTTCTGTTATTACCATGGTACATTGACAAAAACATATACTTTTATTCACAGGATAAAACAGTTTTTTTGTATCACTAATTGCCCAGTACGATTACAGCAAACAATATTATTGTCACTGCTACATTTCTGTAATGCGTACCAGAAATTATTTCCACTACTAATTAATTACCGTTGAGCTCAAAGGTCCTATTAATAAACGGTTAACGAATGTGTATTTATGAAGACGATTTGTGAGACTGGTAAACTTACCTTTGTTCGTACGATGGTCTTGTGTTCTACACGGTGCATTTCAGGGTCCTGTACCCATCCGTCGGTAAACTGTACCTGGGCTTGTTGCAGTGACCTGAAGTTACTAAAAACTTCATGAGTGTATGCACTCACTCCAAGAACCGTATAATTATAAATCTGAGCGTGGTGAAAGTGGGCAGCACGCTGACGTCTTTTGTCCACTCTGTGTGCTTGTAAGGGTCTGACCCTTTCACTCCTTTGATTTTTTCCTCGTACCTTTTCTTTGCCTTTTCGTCGAGTCTGTCTTTGTACGGTCCGGCATTGTTCTCCTTCGTTTTGTACATTCCTTTTTTGTGCGGCAAAGAAAAACCAAGAAGGTATTGGAACGGGAGAATGAACGTTTTGCGGTGCTGCAAATGCTTGCATTTGATGCGGTACTTGGATTGTTTTGCCACAGGTTCCTGGCATGCAATGCGCAAAAGTCACGTGGTCTGTCAATCTCTATTGTCTTTGAAACACAAATTGTTTGCAAGGTAGTTGAACAACTTGATAGTTAGCAATGGTGGCCATAGCTTTTATGAGTCTCAAGTCTCTTTATTTGAACAGACATTGCATATATTTGAACACACTTTAATAAGAGACCTTCCTCTTTTCTGAACTACTCTGCTGTCAGTGCTTTTTGCACTAAATGCAAAGTAAACCTGACACCATGTCTTCCTGCTGTTAAGATGAATTCTCACTAAAAGCTTCCCAGTGACTAAATGACTACAAAGGCATAATCCATCGTCTTTGATGGTCTTTTAATATGAAAAAAAAAATCTTCAAAAAGAGTATTCCTTTATATTGACAGCAGCTTAACAGTGATCAAGAAAATGCTCGAATCAGAACCTAGAGGAATGTATTTGAAGATGAAGGCAGACAGTATTTCTCAAAACTAAAGATTGGTCAGTATGCTTGATTATGTATCATAAAGATGTGTACATTTCACCGTGTAATATAGAATATTGGAAGTTATAGCTGTTGGCCACAATTTGTGAACATCACCTTTCCTTTCAAAGTGGCCAGAATTTCTTCACTAGTCTTAAGTGCTTTAGCTGAGCAGTTTTTAGTCAACTAGTCCAAGCCCAAAAGAACCTCTATAAACGAGGCACTTTTTTTTATAGTTGTTGGATTCTGAAATGGTAAATTGGTCCACAAGGCTGTCCTCATGTGTCTGAGAGGGAACATTTAGCAGAAAGTCCGGTAGTGTGGCGTGGGCCATCATCTACCAGGATAGATCACACTGAAAACCTTCATGGTTTGCACTGGCAGACTGTGTGGAGGGAGGAGGAGGACCCAAATGCAAGCCGAGCTGTTTGTTTGTGGCTGATAAAAGGTACAAAACAAAAGGCAGATGCACACTGAGGCAAAACTAACTGGGACTAAACTAGGAAAAACTAAATGCTAAACACAAGAGACAAAGAACAACACCTTGATCATTATAAAAACCTGAACATGAAACCTGGAAACATGGAGGCATGGAAACATAACAAGAACAAAACAGATGATCTGACAGTGAACAAAGGAAGACAGAGGACTTAAATACACAGAAGGGTAATAAGCGAAGTAGAAACACGTGGGGAACACACAAATGAATATGACGCCACAGCAAAACTAAACTCACTGAACATGGAAACACGAGACTGTCAAAATAAAACAATATAATGAAATATAATGAGATGAAGACTGTGACAACGCGACATGGACAACGCAGACATGAAACACATAGCAGACTGGGCAGATGGAATGACACACAAGGAGAGGAACATGGGAACAGAGAAGGGGAACAAGACATAACTCAGAATCATACATAGAGGACAAAAGACTCACACAGGGAACAGAAAACGACACATAAAGAAGGGAGCACGGATTAAACTTTAATTAAACAAAACCTAACTAACACATGCTAATAATAACACTAGAACTTACCATTAGTCTGATACATCAAAAGAAATCAGACATACAAAATACACTCAAAATGCTAAAAATGCCAAGTGCCCTGACAGAAAACACAGACATGTTTTTGGCAACATCAGCAAAACCTTTGCTCATGTCCTGCCCCAGTTGAAAGATTTGACTCTCTGGAACTTTGTCCACTTTCCAAAGGATTACTAAAGGATGTCCATCACCCATCACAGATGCACAAGTACAAGGAGACACACACACACGGACACAGAAACAAAAACTGCTCTAGATTTGGTCGAGAATCACAACAAAGAGCCCAAGGCCTTCGAGGCAAACTCCTCAGATCCCAATCCCATTGAGCATCTGCGTGATACACCGAAAGCCCATCAAATCCATGTTGCTTTGACAACTATGCCTAATTTTGGCAGCATTAAAACACTTTGTTCAACAACCTTTCAAAGAAACCCAAAGAGAAAAAAAAAACCTTGTAAAACTGTAAATTATTTTTATGCAGCATACAGCAAGTCCATCTAATCAACTACAAATGGTGCTTAATTACTTTGACTAAAATATGAATCTATCAAATACAGACTCAGTATCTCCCTTGAACAGATAGTTAAGTGCATACAATTTAATGACAGTATCTGAATAGAAAGCATATTTGCATACTGTAATATACATTATTACTTAGCAATTATTAATTGGCATCTCGCCAGACAAGACAAGCTCCTCGGTGTGGGCGGGAGGGGATGTAGCTAATTTAAGTCTGTAAGAGACTCATCAAATTTGGCATGATCACATAATTTACTAAATGGTTATTGATTTCACTCAAGCTGTATCAGCAGCAAAATACCTTTCAGTTAACAGTGATAACACCGGTAAACTTTGTCTTTAAAGGTGCTGACACAGAAGAACCTCGGTTCAAAGCTATGTTCCTTTGTTAAGAAAGGCATGGTGGCATACGATGGGATGTGCTGCAGTTTTCCCTAATCCTATGAATCTTGCTTAGAAAAATACACTTCCAGCTTATATTTACATACTGAGATAAAGTTTTCCAGAGTGATATGCAATTCATGCGTTTTCCATGTCATGTGTATTAATGTGTTTTCCATTGCCCCCATTTCCTTATTTATGTTTGTTATTATGAGACGTGCTGTCAAATTTTCTGGAATGATTTGATATAGCCCTCGGCACGTACATTTGTGCTGCACCACATAGTGTATCTTTCTGTGTGCGTGTGTGTGTGTGTCCTAGTTTAGCTTGCCTCACAGGTTGTTAAACAGGCGATTAGGTTCACAAGGCAACACCTTTTAAACTTTGACAACTGCATTTTCGTGGGTTTAAATAGAGTACCAGTGTGCTGCATATAACAGTGTATGGGTGCATTAGCGTACAAGTGTGGATGAGTGCACAGAGTATATACTTGTCTGTGTGCTAAAATCTACCTACCTGAACATATAGCATACTAAAAGGGAACCATTTGTTGACTTTTAACTGGGGCTGCAAAGTGCAAGCTTTGCAGTGCAAGTTTTACTAATGGATTATTTATGTTAAGCATCAACAGTAAACTATTAAGAGGTACATTTTCCATAAAAGCTCTATTTTCCAACTTTTCAGCAATCCTTACTATTCAGTTATATATCACAGTAAAGTATGTGGGAAAACAGCAGAGGCTTAAAGTGAGCAGAAACACATTTCTGGTACGTTCAGTTAATGAGTTATCAAAATTGAATTTAATATATAATTAACAAATAGCCAGTTAATTTTCCATGTGCTGAAGTCCGATCACCCTTCAAGCCTTAATGAGAGGCAACAAATCGTAAAGTAATATCCCACCTTTGCACACAGCACACATCTTTTTTGCTGCTTTTCATGTCTGTCATTTTTCATGCTGCTGATATCAGTGGTCACGTTACCTGAGAAAAACAGAGTAACTTTTTGAAATAACAGGTATATGTTTAAACAGCTCAAGTAATACACTAAACACAGCCTTTTCTGTTCACCTTGGCACATAGTCAGTGTGGCTAGCTAGTGGCATAGCTGCTGTATTTTCCAAAGAGGGAAAAAAATTGTTAATATGACCTCACTGTAAGAAAGAGAGGACAAGCGAGGTAGATTAGACATTACTTCTAAAATAACGACTGCTCAGTGTGAGATTTGATACCTGAAACCTGAAAGTTAAGTTTCCCTTTTTAAATGTAATTAATCAGAAATTCATCCGATCTGTACATGATTACTGAATTTAACTGGCCACTGTATAATGTGAAATGACTGAAAAACAAACTGAAATATGATAACTGTGCAAAACACCAAATACTTTAAACATACTGTGGTATGTTAACAGTAGTGGGCTTAAGTTTGAGTGGTCCAGGTCTGACTGTAAGATGATGATGCTCTTTAGCAGCACTGGCTAAATTTCACCTTTGCACTAGAGTTATAAAAAACAACTTTAATAGCTCATGTAACATCCACTTATACATTTAGAAGGCAGCTGGCAAATCTAGAGCAGCAAACCTCAGATACAGGAACAACACCGGTCATCTGGTCACAGCGTGTCCACATTTGAAAGAAAGCTACTGCAAAAAAATCAGTTTAGGTGTCATTTTTCTTTATGCACTGCTACACTGGATCCTGGTTGGACTAATGTAGTCTAAACCTTTCTTTCTGGTCTCAGCAAGAATGACTTTAGCCTTTAACTTAAAATATTTGTTAGTAAGTTAAAATGTAGTTTGTAACGTATTCCGTTAAGTTACTCAATGTCAGTAACACATTCTGAATACTTTGGATTACCTGATATATTGTCATGCTTTTTACAACTACATGAATGTACTATTACTGTGTGATTTATTACTTTTACTGAAGGCTACTCACCACCAAGCTAACATTGTTAGCTGGCATTAGCTGAGGTTAGTTCATAGACCGCAGACTGTTAGACTTGATGGATACCATTAACAACCTGCTAGCTGCAAATAATCAAGTGCAGTTCTGAAAGAAATAAAAACTAGATTTTTAAATCTTAATATAAAATGAGTAACAGTAGGCTGCACTTTTTGCAGTGATCTCGTATAGAAAACTATTTCTGTAATTATCAGTAATATGTTTTCTTTCTGTCTGCTTTCAGAACAGCACATGATTATTTGAGCTGGCAGGTTGTAATGCAGCCTTCAGTAATAGTAAAAAATCACACAGCAATAGTACATCGAAGATACTGAAGTGGCACATAACCCAGGTAGCTACCACAACTAAAACAAGATAGTTGCAGTAGGCTAATGTTAGTTTTTTAAAAAAGAACGTACTTCCAGATGTTTCTTTAGGGTTGGAGCTTTTTGGCGCTGAGAGCAGCATGGTTGCTGGCAAACAGAGTTTGCATTGCACTGTCAAATTTCGCCCATGCCTTTCTTCTTTAAATGTGAAGTGATGTCGGAATTTCCAACTAAGAAATGCATTCCTGCCCGTGCACTGCTGGCTCTGTTGTGCACGGTCCATTGTGTAACTAGCGCCACCAACATTAACAGGAGGTTTACATTAGAGCCTCTTATTGTGTGTTTTGTTTGGGTTTCCAGCAATGCGTTTAATTACCAAAATTAGAGAGGGGATGGAGAGGGGATAGCCTAAACTATGAAACAGGAAAAGCCCGCAGTGTAATCCATCTATTCCAACTATATTCTAATTATCACCTATTTAAGCAGTTACTGTAATGGAATACAGTTACTCATATTTTGTATTTTTAATACGTAAGGCCGGTACATGTATTCCATTGCTCGCCAACCCTGCTTATCCATTATTATCATCATCAACAAGTATTTTGATGAAGGTAAGTAATAACTGAGACAGCTGCACTGAACAGTGGTTGATGACACCTGATCAGATGAAATGACGTCCAGATTTTGTTGTATTCACTAAAGAAGTCCAAAGAATTTTTCTCTATTTCACTGGAAAATGGGATTTACATCAAAACAAGTTGCGAATGTCACTCGGAAAGTTCTTTCTATAATATTGTTCAGCTGCAGAGTTCTAAACTTTCAAATATGCCAACATGGTCTTACCTAAGGGAGTCATTTACATTTTTTTACATGCCTCCTGTGTCTGACTGTTAGGGGCAAGATGTCCTTAATGCACTGAATGCTGCAGTATCAGCCAACAGGAGATAATGGCACCACTCTTCATACATACAATGTCAATGTAAGGAGATTGGAGGGATGGAATTGTTGGTTAGGTTCAGGTACTAAAAACAACTTTAGTGCCAACTTGTTTTGGGTTATTGAAATGTACCTTCACAACAGTAACCTTACATGTTTAAAAATGATGATGGAGGGAGTGAGAGTACCATCTCGTTTTTCCATTATCTGCCAAAAACCACCAAATAACACCTTTTCCATGAATGAAAAATGTGCTAAAGTTTAATGAAAGTAGTAGCATTAGGCCTTGAATTAAATATTTCATTTATAAACAACAGCAGAAGAGGTGCCCTTCTTATTTCCTCATTTTATTCCTTTCATGTACATGGCTCTTATAATATCACACTCTAAGACCCAATTGCCACGATTACAGCAGTTGCCTTTCAAAGATGAAACCTTCTTCATTTAACCAATTAACCAGCAACCGTTTAATGTGATTTAACAAATGGTGTGAGCCTACAAAAAGCAGCAGCATCCATGGCACATTTAGCTGGTTTTGTGCTTGTGGAAAAGGCAGCTTGTTAAATGCCATAGAAAACAACATTAAAGATTTAAGATTTTTTATTTAAGATACAAATCATAGCAACATTTATATTGAAATTTGCAACACAGTGTTTTGTTAGGGCTGTTTTCCTAATGCTGAAAATGTATTTCTTTACTAATGGTAGTAAGGATTTTAAAGGACGTCTTGTAACTTCTGAAAGAAAACCTTGAATCTCCAGTTTCACTCTCTCTTTTCTTAATATATATATATATATATATATATATATATATGTATATATATATATATATATATATATATATATATATATATATATATATATATATACATATATATATATATTGCTCTCTGCTAATCATCTGACAGATGTTGAGAAACAGCATTACTTAGCAGCAACTTATATTTAAAAGCTGCTACAATTTGATGCACAGTATGTACAGTCTTGTATGTATCAGTAGAGGCTTTGCTTTGTTGTAGTTATTATTGAAGTGATCCTGCCTGAGAAAGAAAGGCCAGACCTTGGAAAGGTTTAATCAATAGAGGAATGTTCTCAGTAATGAAGTGTGTCAGCTTCTTAACAGGACTAAAACCTTCATCAAGTCAATGAGGAGGGGAGAGTTAAACCTGTGGCCCATCTGAATAATCACGCCGCCTTATTGACTGGCCGCCAGACGAGGCGAATGCCAAACACCGGCGTGGTCAATCACATGGAGAAACACAGACACACAGGCAAAGAATAGAGATTACATCTCAATAAACAAACACAAACAGAACTAAGGCACACATAATCAAATGCCACATGCAACAATCAACACACATACTTAGAAAAGACACACATACAAAATACTACTAAATACTCACTGTGATATGCATATTTTTCTTCATGGAATGAAACTGCAACTTGAAAGCAAGCAACTAGTGGTAAAACAATATAACCGAAGGCTAATATGTTTGCTGATTTTTTTTTTTTTGATAATGTTAAAAGCTCTTTATCACTAGATGGAGGCTAGATGTCAAGGAACTGTTGATGTCGGTATGTTCTATTATTTATATTTTGACCCTAAAGTTGACACAGCTTGTTCTTGACCTTGAAAACAATTGTTAAAAATGTTGTTTCCTTAATTAAAATTTGCCGTCTAAAGAAGAATGTTAAGCAGTTGTGTTGAATTTATATATTTTTTTAAAGTTAGTGCAAAAAGCTATGAGTGATAAAAGGAAAAAAACAAAAGACTGTATCCCTGTTTTGTAGATATAGCTTTCATTTTTGTTTTGTAAATTGCATGGTTTTCTGTTATGGGGACCAGTAATATCCTTTAATGCCATATGTCATTTCAGATGCATGTGTACTCTAAGTTGATGTAGGTTTTCACTGTAAAACTATGATCATGCTTGTCTCCAGTACTTTCTCTGACCAGCAGCTTATTTTAAAGTATAAGAATTGGTAATTTTGAAACACCAGAGAGTTGCAGTTCTTTTGGGCAGTTGATTCTGTGTTTTTAAGTGATTTTGCAATTGCTATGTTGTTTTTTGGCTCCAGAACAACCCACAACATGGCACTTGCAAAAGTGTTGTCCATCCAGTGATGATCCTTGGAGAGAGAAAGTGCTAGCAAGTTTACTTAGCGAGCTGCATCTATTAAACTGTGCAGGTGAAACACACACTCCCATATGCCCCCTAGTAAGTGTTACCTATCAGATGAATACACAGTATTTGGGTCATTACTCAAAAAGTGTAATGTATCACACATTGTTTTTTACTTTGCTTTACTCCGTAAAATCACCTGAAATCTATTGTCACTCAATTATCAGCTAACAAAACAAACCTTAGACAACAGACCCATATACTGACACAAATCCTGTTGGGTTTAAGTCAACCCTGCTGGTAAACAGAACCTGTTACTGAAAGCAACCACACAGACACTAGTGTACATTTTACTTGCAAGGGGAGCGTTGGAGAGCATTGCTGCGACTCGCCTGTCCAAGCAACTCCGATTCCTTCGCATCCTCCTCACTCTTTTATTGACAACAAGCAATCATTCATGAATATGCAATTACAAATACACGTGACATTCTTAAGCAGGCATATCTGAACAACATCAGTGTCTGTATTCTGTGTGTGTGGGTGTGTGTAGGTGCATGTGTGTGTGTGTGTTTCCAGCCATACTATACATAGACATACGACCTTTCAATGAACTTAAACTGTATGCAGAAAAGCAGAAGTAAGCGTCTTGCTAAACTATGAGAACAGGAACTTGCAATAGGTCATGTCTCAAATACACATTTAAAGGTGTGAACTCTCGAACTTTTAAGAAAACGGAACAGTCTGGTTTCAAAAGCTATAATGGAATTACAATGTCGAGACTGCTTCCGCTCATCTCATGGTACACAAGTGCACACAGACTCTTATCAGACCTAATAAGGATAGGATACTTTATCAGCATACAAATGATTAAATATTTCTAAGCATAAATGACAATCTTAAATTATTAATTCTGACAAATCCCTACCCTAATAAGTACACAAATGAAATATTTCTTTTAGTTTATATGCATGAACACAACGCTGATAACACAAAGCAAAGTTCAAAAACAGAACAAAGATACCTCTAAGTGCCACAGTGTTTCTGCTCTCGAAACATAAACATGTAGAAATGGAAGCTGCAAGCCTGACTGCTTTGATACCTGTTAAAGATCAGGCTCTGACTGCTGGGCTCGAGTCTGCACACACTCATCTTTATCATCACTCTGGGTTCTTAACTAGCTTTCTAATTTAAGTAACAACACTAGTGAAACTGCCATGTAATAACTGAATTTAGTATGGTACTAACTGTGATTACAATAATGTGTTACTTTGTAATGCATTCAACCTAACACTGCTAATATGTTCTAGAATTTCACTTACCAAAACTGAAGTACAACATTTTTGGACACTTTAGACCTTGTAGAAATCCATGTTGCCATGTAATTCTAAAATGCTCCAGTTACACAAACACTGTTGATAGGTGCACTCAGTGATTCTAATTAGCTTAGGAGAGACCTTGTCTCATGCTGGCGAGTCAGTGATATTTACCCTGCCAGTCGCTTCCTATACCCAGTTGCTTCCTATACCGCCTATGTAGTTGTAATGAAGAAAGAAAATGCTTATTTTTTTATTTTATCAATTTAGTTATGGTATTTATTAGGGGTGCAACAATACTCGTATCAATATTGAACCGTTCGATACAGTGCTTTCGGTTCGGTACGCATATGTATCGAACAATACAAAATTTTTAATTTATTTTATCAACTTTTCTTCTGACGATGCTGTCTGTGTTGAGAGCTCAGTGGATCTGCGTTCGACTACTCCGCCTAGGCTGCACTGTCGAGCGCAGATCCACTGAGCGCAGCGCAAGCTAGCGAGACAGAAGCTAAGCTCATTGCAACATGGCAACTGCCTCAACGCTAGCCGAAACTGAACCTCCCCCACCCTAATTCAGATCTAGCGTTTGGAACTATTTTGGTTTTCATGTGAAGTATGACCCTGATGGCAAGCGCGTCATGGACAAAGGTAAAACAGTATGTTGGATGTGCCACGCAATGCTCAATTACATTGGTGGGAACTAGTGCATTAGCGCAGTTAGCTCGTTAACGTGTTGACACCGTCCAGCCCCACGCACGGGGCGATCTGCGGTAACTCGTTAACAGAGATTTGCGGCGTTATGGCGTTAATGTGATTTTAACGAGATTAATGCTGACAGCACTAGTGGGAACACAATGAATATGATTGCACATTTACGCCGACATCATCCTAGCGCAAAGACAAGTGGAAGCAGACAAAAACAACAAGCATGCATGCTACAAACTTTACCCGAGACATTTAGACAGCCGTTAGCACATGATTCTCCTTATGGGGACCTGATATGTTTAATATGCTGCTGAGAATATAGCCCAGAAGAAGGGTATAGTATAGCTTTTATTTTGGAAAGAGCCATTTCTCTGTAATAAACTCTCTTTTCCAAAGATGAGTGATTTCTCGATCAGATAGATTTTTTTAAATTATTTTGTTGTTTCAGCAACATTACATTTAAAAACTGTACTTTTGAGTTAAAATATATATTTATAATTTTAATAAATGACAAATTAAAAAGGCATGAACATTTTTTGTATCGAAAAAATATCGAACCGTGACACCAAAGTATCGAACCGAACCGTGAATTTTGTGTATCGTTGCACCCCTAGTATTTATCTACTGCTGTATGCAAGATTTTTTTGTAGCTATTGAATCCTGTTTTAATAGGTATTTTTTGCTTGGTGTGGCTAGCCTCAAGTGGCTACTGGAGGAACTGTAACTGAAAAAGCCACTACACCCGTGGCTTTGGACAGGATGATGTATATGTGCTTGAACCAACAAGAGTTACAGTGTGTGTGTGGGTGTGTGATAATGTAAGAACACGTCACCCAGTGCACCAGAACAGTGAAGGTCAACGATGCATTTCTTGATAATTTTTGGAGATTAATAGAGTTCTATAAAGAAGGAAAACAGAGTCTCGATCTGAGGATTTGTATGCAAAGAAATATATAAATGGCTGGCCTTGTTCTGAGTTGGTATTAGCTTTGCTACCTATTTAGCTCTCCAGTGTTTTCTGTGATGTCTTTTTCACAAAAAATTCAATATGATCATAAGTAAAATGGGTTTATGACCCCCACTCAAATTAAAGAAGAAAATGAACCGTCTCTGAAAAGAAGCTGTTTGTGACAAAACCTCTAACATGGCTGCTACAGAAGGTGCTTTATGACACGGAAGCTTTAATCCCCTACTGTAAATTCACATAGATAAACATACACCCAAGACTGTGAACAGTGAATAATAACACCAACTGATCTGCATATGAAAACAGTGTGGTACATAAGCTCTCACTTTCTCGGCATGCAGCGTGCGGGTGCATGCACGCTCTTTCTCCCTTTCTCTTTCTTATCCACACATCCAGAAAAGCTGGTCATCACTCCCTCTGTCTTCACTCATCTTTCACCACCCTCCCTCTCTTTCTCCTCTCCCTGTCTTTCATTGATCTCTCTCTCTCATTGGACTCATCACTCTGCATTCTCTGAAGACAAAGAGCAACCGCAGGATGACAATCACATTAGAGCACACAATCTATTTATGGCTTTGCTTCATATTTCAACTCTAGTCTCTCTCTCTTTGTCATGCACACACACACACACGCGCGCGCACACACGCTCACACTCTTTTCCTCTCTCTCTCTTTTCTCTCGTACTCTGTGATAATATAAACGCAGGGTTTTTAGTGGTAATGAGTTTTTAATGAAAAATGAATTATTTACAGTGGCTGGAGGACAGAAGATAAAAAAGAAGAGCAGGTGATATCAAAGCTGTGAAAATAATGCTGCAGTAAAGTTTATCAGAGTTTACTTTGGGTATGCTGATGACTAGATTAGAAATAGATTACTCTGGTATAATAGATTGATTAAAAAGACACATTTTTAATTGATTTGGCTGACTCAAGTTCATGTAGTCTTTAGTGAAGTTAACTGCTGAGCAGTTAAGTCACTCGGAGGAGATTGATTGCCTCTGACAGTTTCAGAATGTAGTGTACAGCCTTGCTCAGGAGACATCACAGGTGCCAGTGTGATATGAGGTGCCAGCCAGCTAAATGCCTGTCTCTCTGATGTGGTGAAGCCTGAAGGCCTTCGTGTTGCTGCCAGCATTTTTACTTTCATTTTTTTATTAAAATGTTTTAAGCATCATACAAGCCCTCTAAGACCATATCTTTGAGTGTAACACAACTTTAATAGGGATTTTCATCCAAATAGGTCATTTAGAATGAATGTCAAATATCAGTTGCTCAACGTAAATCTCAGCTCATACATTTTTTGGGGGTGTAATAAAATTTAAATTTTATATATATATAATAAATATATTATTATAGATAATAATAATAATTTATTAAAATATCTATTTCAACATACATTTTGTTTTTAGGCACAAGTTAAATCCTAGCAATTGGTAAACAGTGTATTTGATATCAAAATATTATGGCTTAATCACACTAGGATGAATATAGGACAGCAATCTCCGTGCGACTAGGTAAAACGACTGGTTGTCTGGTGACTGTATTGAATTTTTTGCATTTGGTGACAGATTGCAACTGCAACTTTAGCAGTCAGTTTGCTTTGTGTGAGTAGTCACACACCTGGTCACTGTCTTCAAAGCCACCATTTCAAAGGAAATCCCACATGATTGCGATAATTTTTGTCTTCCTGCGGCCTCCAGCCACTGTTTTCCTCATTGCGACCATGGCATTAATTATGTCTGCTCTCACTGACATCATGCAGAGCCAAGATGATGTGAACAAAAGATAAATACATTTTTGGCTCTCATGGATTACTTACTTACATATGCATGGCAGATAGCTGCCCTTCCCTGAGCCAGATTCTGCTGGAAGTTTCTTCCTGTTACAAAGGAGTTTCTCCTTCCCACTGCTGCCAAGTGCTTGATTATAACTGTTGGCATCTTTACCTTGCAATATAACGTAACTTGAGATGACTGCTGTTGTAACTTGACACAATTCATATAAAATTGAATTGAGTTTAACATGAATATCCACCTTTCGCTTATAATTAACAACACAACCCCCCCCCCCCCCACCACCACCACCACCACACCCCACCACCACCACCACCACACCCCCACCCAATTGGGAGTATTTCATCATCAGCTTTCACACACAAATCACTACTTCAGTGAAATATTACTGTTCTAATACCTGAACAAAGCCTTGCTGAAAGAAGAGTTGATTTTTTAATAACTCCTTTAAAAAACGAAAAGCTTAAGAGAGAGAGAAACGTTATTCCAGTAAACACAAAGTCAAGGTCAGAATTTGTGCAGCTTTAAACTTTCTTCTTCTCCACAGCTGTGCACTGAGGTCTTGACTATTGATAATAGTTCTTTCGTTGTGAGAGTAAAGGACAAATTGTTCAGCATTTTCCTCTTTTTGGCTTTTGGCTTTCCCAAGTCAAACTTGTGCCCTCACCGCCCCATTGACTCAGCTTTGCTGTAACCTGCGGCCTATTCTGTGTTAGGGCTCAGACTTGATCTGTATTCAAGTTCACAAGCTTTAGTTCCTCCACCCCTGAGTTCAAAAGGGAGAACCACGAGGGGAGATGAAGGATGGAAGTGTAGAGGGGACGCGCAGTGTGTGGTCCAGCGCTGAATGAGGAAGAGAGGGTGGGTGAACTTTTGGAGATTTGCAAAGTTCAAAAGCATGTTCATACCACTCCATTTTTTATTTAAAAACTGCAGTCTCCATCTTCAGTGCTGCTGTCCACCTGGATGACATCAAGTGTGGCTAAGTTTTAAAAAAGCATTGAATGTGAAAAATGTTAAATCACTAATTAAAACCAAAGTGAACACTGCTTCTAGAGTAGATTGTTGCCACACACTTCACATTCCTTTTCTTATATGGAAATGATGAAATTTTTGTATATTTGTTCTCCGCCATGCACACAAGCAGGTTTTCTTCCATTTACATGGACTGTTTCCAAACACTGAAGTATGTATATAGAGCTTTACTTTTTAAGATTGATTACACAACACATGCTCTGGCATTTCAGAATAATTTACTCAGTTGTATAAACAATGCTTTTTTTTATATGCTTGTACTGGATATGTGCTTGATGTATTTTCTTAAGAACAATGTTCGACTTTCGAAGTTTACCATAGGAAACCGGCAATACTCATTCTATATTTTTCTTACAGTCAATAACTAAATAATTTCCATTGCAATAACCCTTATACAGACAGCAGCACTGTTCTCCAAAAATATTTAAACTCATCAGTAGACCACACTGTTAGCCTGTTGTTGCATCCCCCAGGAGGATATTAGTTTTTCCCTTGTGAAATAATGCCTTGTGTTTTGTCTAGGCTCCACCTCCTCTGTCCTGATTGGGTGCTGCTGCCTGACACAACCTAATCGCCAATCAGAGCCCTAAATAATGTCTGTGGAGCTGTGTTTCTGGGCCTTCTGGCCATTTTGACTGCCATTGACTGTAGTCTTATGTGTTTGTGTTCAGATTGCCTGTAGGGGAGAGCTGCCTTTGTTTTGTGATCCATTGTTTTCTCTTGTTAATGTGCTGGTTAGGTAGTAGGTTGTATATTTGTTTTCTCTGGAGTTAGGTAAGTTCCTTTTATTTTCTATTAGGGATGTTTTGTTTGTTATGTTGGCCTTAGTTCTCCCTGAAGTTAAATGCCAGTCTGAACCAGAGCTTTAAACTAGCAGGAAATAAACCTTTAAAAGCTGCCATCTTGACTCCTCATTCACTATTTTAACTTTATGTTAGTCCTTCCTATCCCCTAGGCTAGCCAGGGGAGGTAACACTGGGCAAAATGAACACACGCTGAAATTTATATAGCTGCACTCAGGGACACTCACTAGAATAATAAATACCTATTGGAGTATTCCACAATAAATAGAGGGCTGTAATTGTGACCATCGAAAGCTGCTGAACTGAATTTGATAATTTATCAAACGTTTGTCACGATAAGTTCAGAGGGAAAAACATGACTTACATGTTGCAGGGATTCTGATCTCTGAAGCACTGATAAATCCAGACCCAAAACCAAACCCTAACTCAAGATGGGCTGCCACCCTTGTGGATAAGGTAAGATCCCTTCATAGCTAATTCATAAAGTTTGAAACCAGCATATTAAGGTTCTTTCTTCAAAATCAATAAAGGATATTCACATAAATAGATGATATTGGTCATTTTGCTTCTTTTCGTAGTAGTTTTGCATATTTTTGTGAGGATCTATTTTCTTTGGACACATGTCTGTGCCTGACATTCCCAACATTCGATAACACTTAAAATCATCATTTTCATAATGAATTAACTTTTTTTAAATTCTACTCTGTGGAAAATGTATGGACTCAAAAGTGTGAAGTGCATGTGGATGCATGTATGTAATGGGGGGGGGGCATCAGTTCACTGCAGAAATGCCATGTGATGATGGTAATGGTAGGAGCAGAGAGTAATGAAGGAATTGATCTCCACTCGGCAGTAAGCGCTTGACATTTCAACCAAAGCCTTGAGCATGTCACCTCCCCATATTACCCCCCTCCCCCCCTCCCCCGCGCGCTTAAATACCTCTCCCCCTTCTTCTTTCTTTCTTTCTTTGACCTGTTGTTAACACTCAAGTTCATTCCACTTTCTCTTTTCGCAGTCAACTCTCTCCATACTTTGCCTCCATGTCATCTCGAACTTTAATCGGTGTCTCTCTCCGTCTGCCTTTATTGTGATAATTTCTTTCGCTCCTGCTCCCCCAGCCTGTCACACTTTCAGGCACACTCCCTTCTTTTCTCTGACTCTGTCGTTGTTCTGTGTTTTCTCATTCAGTCATACACATATACACACACAAAAGCACACACACACCCCAAGCCACTGGTCCCATGGGTCAGCCCATATTAGCTTACTTGTTAATACTTGGATGGCTCAGGATCAATACTTAATCAACAAATAATGGGATTCCTCAGTCATCCCATATGATCTTTCAATAAAGACTCGAATCTGTCTCGCCCAGACATCCCAGCCACACCCCCCCTCCTCCTCTCCGCTGGGGCATCACCATAGATGAGGAAAGAGTGAGAACGTGAGAGTGAGAGCTCGATCTCGTTCTCACCAAGCAGGTGGAAGGCTAGAGGCAAACTAGACAAATTAGACTTTTGTGTGTGCGCGAATACTTGTGTGTTTACCTAGACAGTGAAGGCGCCATACACACTGAGTGATAAAGGCAACCTTGCATGTCACATTTTAGGAGATTGGCCTAATGGAATTTGATTCCTAATCTGTGTTATTGCAGTTAATACTGTATCAAGACTATTAAACTAAAAAACACTTAAAGTTGGAGTTTAATGCTTAGAATTGCTGCTACTTTTCAGTTTCTACTTCTTGTTCTTATACAGAGACACTCAGTGGAAGCCTCTGGTGTTGAGACATGAAGCAAAGGCAGAAGTGTGAAAACCTGAAAAGGTCACCTGAGGCTGATTTCAAAAGCAAATCCCAACTCTCAGGCTGTGTGATTTTTCTTTATATATTTCATTTTTATTGGAGACACAACAGTGCTGTAATTCTAAACATTAGACACAGACAGATGTCCCAACACTAACAGCTGTAGATGTCTATTAGACCAACCTCTGCTAATTCCAGCCACTGAACTGGACTATATGGTGTTGCTTCCTTTTGAAGCAATTATTAGAATTACTAAATAAATATTATAGCCTATTATGCGAAAGAAGTTCATGCTTAAGTTTAAGTGAGTGGCATCCTGGTATTCTATTGGAAGAGTTGTCTTACAGTGTATATAGTCCATACCTGCAGCTTAGCTGATAACTTTGCAGTTTATCCTCTCATCTAAATGTGGCAACTTCTGGCTCACTCAATCAAAATGAAATAATATCTCAGCAAGCATTCACATGTGGGCCCACAGTGGGCAGGTGTGGGGGTAGTGTGGGGCACTTATCCTACACAGGCCTCCAAAGAGAGAATTCAATGGGCACCTTACAGTGGACTTCCACACAGAAAACTGTTATGGTGATCCGTGTAATGCCCAGTGCAGTTTTGGCCATTTGGGTCACAGTTCACCCACACAGCCCAGCTGTTTGCTGGTACAATATTTATGATAAGGAAACATCATCCAGGGAAATATTACTGTTGTAGAGAAGATAGAACATGTTTGTCTATGCTGTCAGAAATCTGAGGCTGAGAGAAGGCCTTCTAATGTGTAATGGGTAGAAGGATGTGTGTTACTAATGCAGTTAATTTTTCTCTGAATATATTAGTAGACAGGGCTTAAACATTGCCTACACATGCACAGGTATTTTGGTAAACATAGCTTTTGTGTTCACGTAACCAACATTTTAGGTCACTGCAAATGGAGCTTTTGAAAAACTCCCTCCAGGGGGAACATTTCCAGAAACTCACATTTACATGTGGACGAGGAGAACAGATATTTTATCTTTCAGTGTCAAAGGTGCGTGCTTTTATCTCTTTTGACGTCAGCGTTATTATTTGTAGGCTTATGATCGGCCAACATTTCTATAAGGTTAGGGTTATATCACCACCTGTTGCTTTGTGCTGTTGCTCTTGATACAGCTTGACGTCTTTTTTTTTCCTGTTCTTTCATGTAGACTGAACTATTTTTCAGAACAAAAGCATAAAATCCACATTTTAAAAGAATACCTGTATACGTGTGGATGGAGCCAGACAGCTTGACTTTGTTGGTTTTTAATTAGTTATTTTAGCCGCAGCTTTTCAGCTTTTCCTTCTTGTTGAACTGCAGACCAGGACCTACTGTCTAGAGCAGAATCTCAAAGAAACATTTCTATTATCGAGAAATGAGGCAGTATTCAGAGCAAATGGAGCGCTTACCCAGTATTTTTATGGTATTCCTGTTAAAATGCTTATTGAGTGTCCAGAAAATAATCTCTCACAATGGCAGGTGGTTTTCAAAAGCATTTCCAGAGGACTAAAAATTAAAACAGATCATGTTAAACTTGTTTTGCTTGTAATAACAGATTTAGTTCAAAGTCTTCATGAGATAGAATGCATTTTTTCTACTCATTCAGTGGAAATGATTAGTTAATTAAAGTGTGCATTTCCTACGTGTGGGATACAGGCAGCATGTGTCTGTTGCAGAACTAACTTTCAACAGGTTTTTGTAGATCAATATCTAACAACTGTGGCCTAAAGGTATTTTGAAAAGTTTCTATTGTCTTAAAGAAAAGTACGAAAAAACCCCACATTCTTGGCAGGGTTTGAACCTCACTGGGACACTGAAATCTAATGAAAAAGTAGCTCGCTAAAGAGCAAATGAAAACAGACTCTCAGACACATCTTGGACATTCAGGCTCTGCTTCACAGAATAAGAAAGTCAAATGAAGTTTAACTTTTCTGTAAAACAGGCAGCTGGAAAAAAAAAGAAAAGCAACACAAAGTCAAAACAGGAATATTCATTTTTGAATCTATAGCAACTTATTCATTGTGCAAGAAAGCACCTTGGAAGAATCTAGGAGGAAATGAGTATTTTATTTTTGTGGTTACAGGTAAAGGTGAACTTAAAGTTAATGGGGGAAGTGCTTTTTCAAGGCAAGGAAATTTGAGGCTTTGAGTTTAACCAACATATTTTTTATTGATTTATAGGCAACGTTCATAAATCTTAAATCACACAATCTAATATACTAGGGTTGGTGTCGTTCCTACGTCATCATTGGTCCAGGGTCAACATTGCAATTCACCAGTAACGCTGTTTGAGGCGTCCGTTAGCATTAGCCAAAAAGTCAGTTAATGCTCTTTGAAACTATGATTGTTCACCAGTGGTCAATGTGTCCCCTCCAGAGACATGGCAAATATCCATACAATAGTCAAACCTGTTCTATAGTTTTGTGGGCATCTCACTGCTGTTGTTATGCCATGTACAGGCAACCTTGTGAAGCTCACAGACCCCCTCTTTCTAACTGTACTCGTTTAGGTCATTACTAGTGAACAGTTCGGTATTAAAGCACTCTGAAATCGGATGATTCTTTTTGATACACCCTATATGTCGTATTACCCACTGACTTTCTCTGAAACACCAGACAACCTTTTTTCAGAGCAAGTTTTGTTCCAAATTCAGTGTTTTTCTTAAATGCCATAGATTAGAAGATCTAGCTTTTCACTGTAGTTCTCTCTCAAACTTTTCTCTGTTTGATGTAGCGGTATTATAAGACCTCTTAACCCCTGACCTTTGACCTCCTGCAACCAATCTGCTTGTAATCTTTTAGTATGGATTCTAGAGTGTGTTTTTTTTAAAAAAAAAAAATCTCGCTCACATTGTAAGTTGCTCTGCATAAGCGTGTCAGCTAAATGCCTAAAAAGGAAAAGTAAAATGTAAATGCACTGTACAGAAAGCTGTGTTGCTGTATTAAGTTGAGCAGCCTCCAACATGGGTGCAGCGTGATAAATCCCTGCAGCTTCGCATGCTAAACAGCTTCAACCTGGCTGCAGCCAGCCAGCTCCCTGTAAACAGGCTTTGTGTCACCATTGTCATATCGCAGCGCCATTAATATACATGAGAGTCTGAGGCCTTAAGATGCTTCACAGAGAGCGAGAGCACTGGCAGCCTCCTCTCTCCTCTTTGTTACTATCTCTCTTCTTTTCCTCCATCCTTCCTCTACCCTCCTTCATTTGATGTTCTTTTTCACTCCTCCTCCTTTCTTTGGCACTTTTGCTCAGCTCTTATTGCTAGCTCACTCTATCTTTGCACCTTCTCACTTATTTTTTTCTTTTCTCATCTGCTTTGCAATTTTAGCATACAGGCAATTTTTTTCTAGACAAATGAAATCAATTACTTTTTCCCTCCCCCCGCTTACCTGGGTCTTTATTCTTGCTTTTATACGTGAAAGCTAAATAAATACAATTCATTGATTTTTCTTGTCTAGATGTTAGGAGATTTAGAGGCACATACTTATCAAGTAAGAACTTGAGTCACATGACTTGAAATTACAAATAAAACTTCATCAAACTGAACTTCATTCAGGTTTTTGATTTTTATTGCCTGTAGTTGATGATTGAGCTTCCCTATACACAATGTGAGTGTAAGGTTTTGTATCAGAAGTCTAAGATTCTTCTGGTGTAACTAAAATTTTTACCTGAGTTCACTTCAAAGTTAAAAAAGCCATTTGGCCAAACGATTTGTCACATGACAAAAGTGAGGCCAGCCCTGTTCCAAAGGCAGTTTATACCTTTCTATTTGACGTGAAGACTTGAACACAATGGATTCCAGTCGTATGGCAGGGCATCTTATATCCATTCTATATTATATGTAATAACTGCATATTTTCTAGACTTAAATTTGTAGATCAGACACGCTTTTGTATGTCTTTCATCACGAGTGGGATCTTTTAAAATGATGCTATTAAAAACGTGCATTTCTTTCAATTCTCATTTTCCTGAGAGATTATTTGAACTCTGTTGTGTAAGTAGAGCATCGGATAGATGACACCTCATCAAATCTGGATGTTAAGACTGTCAACACGCAATTATTTTGATTTCATTCAATATGTATTTTTTATGTGCAGTATGTGCATTCTGAGAATTTATATGGAAACTGCTAACACCATTAACACTTACAATAAAATCCTCTCTTAAAAAAGTGATTACAAAGCAAAGTAAATTAACAAGCACAATTTTTAGTACAGACTTTAACCTTTTACAGAGCAACTGAAACAAGCCTAAGCAATATTGCAAATCTAACTGTACATTAAAACATTCAATATAGTGACTGTGAAAGAGCAGTGCCCATGTAAAGCAGTTAAACTGATCAATCAAAGCAGTGACGCCCGTAAAGCCCACTGTTCTCAGTCTTAGTGCAGTTTTTTGTTGTAAATTTTTTAAAAGATGCCATTTGTATGATGTAACATATAATATGATTTGCTAGCAGCTGTTTGTGTAGCATTGCCCGTTAGCGATGCTTCAAGCTAAACAACAATTTTACATTTTGGCTAAACAAGCCTGGTAAAGATAATTAGTAGGAGGTGCAGGTGAGTTTTGTTTTTGTCTCCATGTTGGTATTCGCATAATGATGAAACGTCACACTAACACTATAACTAGCAACTCACAAACCTTTTTCTATTTCCACCTTCCAGTACTAAGCCACTGAAGCTAACTAGGAAAAACCATAGCTGACTGATAGCTTGCTAAAATTAGCATTGTAGTGAATGTTTGCCATTGGTCTCCTCCACTTTTCTTTCTTTTCTGTGCAGCTTTTGTTCTTTTTCTGTATACCGCTTTGCTCTGTGTGTGTGTGTGTCTTTACATGTTATTTCTCTCCACTCGCTCATCTGTCTTGCCTGTCATTCCTCAGCTCTTCCTTTTTCTCACACACAAACTCTGATCCATCACGTAGCTGCTCTCTCCCCTTCCTTCTGTTTGTTCTTGCTCATATTCTTTCCATAAGACCCATCACCCTGAAACCAGGCTGGAACCAATACACATATTTGTGTGTTTCCACAGAATATATGTGAGAATATGTGTGTGTGTGCAGGAACACAGACGGAGAATGCGAATGCCCACTGTGGCTCGTCTGTGTTATAGATGCATAAATGTACGTGTGGCAGCATTTGTTTACAATGACTCCTACCAATACTCTACAGTATGTTACATAACTTTGAATAATGTGGGGAAAAGATACTCTTTATCACTTCATCGGCTCTCTCTCTTTCTCACTCCCCCCCCTCACTGTCAGATAGAGTGATTTATACACGGTGTGTTTCCCTCTCCTTATCTCTCCCTCCCTCTCTGTCTCCTCCTTGCTTTCTTTCTATTAGTTGCCTCTCGATGCTGTGGTCTCCTTCACTTCCTTCTGTTTGTGTATTTGCGCCTGCAGCCGAGAAGTGTGCACCGGCTCATGGGAAGCAGGGTCAGGTGTAAAACTTGTCGAGGCGAGTTGCCATTCTGCCAGCGGTTTCCTCCCCGCTCAGACATCTGTGTTTGACACCTTAGCGACCTCGCCCATCAGTGTTCTTTCACAAACTGTTCTTTTTGGATACTTACAGTGGCCACCACAGGAAATGGATGCATGGCATAAAACAAGATCATAAAAAACACGTTTCATATGTATACAAAAATTGCCTACAGAGAGCCTGAGACGTAGCTAGTGAGAGGAGAGTCAGGAGGAAGAAAAGTTGTATTGATATTGCTTTCTCCATTGATGCACGCACTATTTTCAACCTTATTCTTGTGATGAGTGCTCTCTGTTATGACAGACTGCATTTAGTAATGTAGACCCATAATTGTACAAGTAGTTATATGTAATTTGTACAGCCACTTGATTGCTGTCCCTTTGCCTTCCTCTCACTTCCCCTCTCCATCCCACCCTAATGTTGCATTAAAGAGACAACGCACATGTTGAGGTTACAGTGGCAGCCGTGGCATGTGTGTTTCTTTATGCATGATTGATGCCTGTGACTGTCTGTGAAGTGTTTGCATGGGGACACACTGAACTAAACTGAAAATGACCATATTTATATTTAACCCTGCCAATCATGCCTTGTATTTGCTGGGAAATAAAGCCCTAGCATTTAGTCTTACTTTGTGACTGTCAGCTAAAAGATTGACGTTAACAAATCCTGTGTTAAAATGCTTTCTCAACTACAAGAGTAGGAAATGGCTCTGAATACAACAGGTGCCAGATAAAAAGAGAAGAACAAACTTACTCTAAGTAACTGCCATAAACTCTTTTAGTAAGAAAAATTTCAATAATTACTTTCAATTATTGCTGCACTATTTACTGCATTAATGCTTTAAGCCACTTTTGTCCATGACTTTTGGTTAGATTTACTTGTAGCAGTACCAATGCTACCAAGAGTATCAATAGTAGCTCAGCAGGTAGCATGGTTTATCTTTTAACTGGAAGGTTGGTGGTTCAATTCCTGTTTGCTCCAGTCTAGGATAAGATACTAACTCCAAATTGGTCCCCAGCGCATTCATCAGAGTGTCAGTGTGTGCTTTAAGGCAGCGGTCCCCAACCTTTTTTGCGCCACGGACCGGTTTAATGTCTGACAATATTTTCACGGGCCAGCCTTTAAGGTGTCACAGATAAATATAACAAAATAAAATGACCAAGACAAAAACTGGTATTTTGTAAATATAATAATAAACGTGAATTCACTGTGTAATGGTGTAACTTTATTAAGTAAGTAAAAGTAAGTAAAATTTATTTATATAGCGCTTTTCACAGATAAAAATCACAAAGTGCTTTACAACACAGGAAATGGGAATATAAAAACAATATAACAGTAAATAAAACAATGTAAAACAATAAAACTATAAAACAGCATAAGAAGAAATTAATCAAATGCTTTTCTAAATAAAAATGTCTTCAGCTGTTTCTTAAAAGAATCAATGGAGTCCATGCAGCGAAGAGACAGTGGGAGAGAATTCCACAACCGTGGTGCCACAGTCTGAAAGGCCCGATCACCACGAGTTTTAAAGCGAGTGCGCGGTACCACCAGCAGTCTCTGATCTAGTGACCTTAAAGCCCGAGAAGATGTATGTGGTTTCAGCAGGTCAGATAAATATTGAGGAGCCTGACCATGTAGGGCCCTAAATGTTAGAACTAAAATTTTAAAATGAAACCTAAAATTTACAGGCAACCAGTGAAGGGAGGCCAAGACTGGAGTGATATGCGATCTTCTCTTGGTGCCTGTTAAGAGTCGTGCTGCAGCATTCTGCACAGTCTGAAGACGATTTAAGGCTGATTTGTTAAAACAAGTAAAAAGGCCATTACAATAGTCTAAACGAGAAGAAATAAAAGCATGAATAATCATCTCAAGTTCAGGCTTGGATACCATTAGTCTGAGTTTAGAAATATTCCGTAAATGATAAAAACAGTTTCGGACCAGCTGCTTAGAATGCTGCTCGAGCGACATTGAGCTGTCAAATATGACACCGAGATTTCTAAGGCTTGATTTTACATAAGGTTCTAAGAAGCTGATATGCTGTCTAATTTCCGGGACCATGTGGTCTGGAGCAATAATTAGAGTTTCTGTTTTATCAGAGTTTAGTTGGAGAAAATTGTCATATAACCATTTGTTAATTTCTGTCAGGCAATTACTTAAATTAGACAATTTATAAAACTCAGACATTTTGAAGGAACAGTATAGTTGGATGTCGTCAGCATAGAGATGATAGGAGATATATTTATAGCGCTTAATAATTTGGCCTAGGGGAAATACATAAAGTAAAAAGAGAATTGGACCCAGGACAGATCCCTGAGGTACCCCACACGGCAAAACAGCGTCCTCCTGAAATGCACCAACAACATTGAGAGTAACATCCTCCTCTCTGCCCCTTAATGCTCTCGGGTCACTATGGTAACGCATAATGCAAATTTCTTTCAAAATACGACACACAACTACAACATGGGAAAAGTCCCAGCGAAACCGAGTTTACGATAAAAACCCCGAAAACCATAAATTTCAACTCTTGCGGCCCGTTACCAAACGACTCATGGACCGGTACCGGTCTGTGGCCCGCGGGTTGGGGACCACTGGTTTAAGGTTAGACAGAAAGCACTTAAGCATAGAAAAAAGTCCTTGTGTGAATGACTGAATGAGGCATGTTGTGTAAAACACTGAATAAGAACCATATTCTCTGTAACTTTTGATCTATTTATTACTTTTTGTTTCTTGTTATTTCTATTTCTATACTTTTAAAGTTAAAGTTTAAAGTTACGTTTAACTGTTTCATTCACTTTAAAATAATCAATTTTTTGGCTTACTTTGAGGGCTGTTATGATATCAGATTTTCATTTCAAAATGACTTTTGTTAAAAAAAACAAAAATCACAATACTCATATTACTGTAATGGCTTAAGAAAATTTGAAAACTAAAAATCACTATAGGTTTAAATCATGTATAACATTGTTCGCTGATTGTTTTTTTGTTTGATAAACTCAAAATTCACAGAAGAAGAAGTTTTTTTTCAGCTCCCCTTTTATTCATGAGGAGTCGGTCGTTGTGTAAGAGCTGCATATTTTGTTTGGGCAGATTTTTATGCTGGATGCCCTTCCTGTCTCCTCCCGGACTCAAACTGGGGCTCACATTACAAATGTGTAAACCATTCAAAATACATAATACCAGTACCAGTAATACTTTGGTACTGTGGTATTTAAACAAAGCTCAATTGGTACTCAGTTTTCTTGCAATGTTCTCACAGGGGGGTTAATTAAGTTTCAGCTTATAAAAATGAAACTATTTTATGATTGAAAACAGATTAAGATTAAGTGTGTTTATATACTATATACACTATGTATTTTTGATCCCTTGGCGTATTACCACTGCTTTTCCCCTGAAAACTAGTAGAACTTGAGGTAAATAAATTTCTGCATTTTTAATCCATAAATCTGTGAAAACTGTGAATATAAATAAAATCTTTTTTGTCATTATGTGACCTAAACCTGATTTAAATCGACTGTAACCAAACAATATGGAAAGAATTTTTCAAGATTTTGCAAACACAATGCATTATCATATAGATATCAGTGTATATTCACTCCTCGATTCAATTTTTTTTTATTAAGCTAGAATGACATGCATGCAATTTGTGTTCATGCTATAGGCCCCACAAACAACAGACCTGGTTACATTCTCAGATGTGTGTGCCATGTCTGTGTCCTGTGGTTTGTATCAGCAGAGCTGCTCCTTGCTTTGACCACTGAATTGAGGACTCAATTCAAAACCTGTAAAAGCATTTTGCAATCAAATATATTGGAAATAGCACATAAGATTCCAGGAAATACTTAAAAAAAAACTTTTTTCTGCCATAACGAGAGGTAACAAAAGTACAGACATGGTGTACTTAGAAGTACACAGACCAGTGTTAAAAATACTCCAGTAAAAAGTACTGATTCAACTTCTTTACTAAAGTAATAGTGGAAAAGTACAAGCTTTGAAATGTACTGAAATTTAGAAAGCCTTTGGAGTAGCTTTGGAGGACGTTTCTAGCAGTTATTTATGTGCAACTCTAACTGAACCTTGTGCTATATTAATGTAATAATAAAATAATATCAGTAGATGGGAATACAAACTGTATTTTAGGCTAAATTTTAATTCTAATAAATGCACTCAGCTTGAATCAGTTAAGCAGAACATGAGCAGAAAAAAAGAAAGGCATTTTTTTAAAAGGTTCTATTTTCTGTTGCCTACATTATAGAAGGTGACTTTGTGTTTAAACAGGAAAATGAGTACAGTCAGGAGTTAAAGTGGATTCATCAGGTGAAGGAACCCTAAAATCAGTTGTAGTGGCTCAGTGTGGGGAAAAGAATCACAACACAATAACCTGCTCTTTGCAGATTTACAGAACAAAATTCAACATGATGTCAGCAGATGTTCGGTGAGCTGTCCTGGATGATTTCCATCCTAATGGACAGAAGACTGTTTACGGTGTCCTTTTTCTAGACGGTATAAAGTTGGTATGAAGGTGGAATTCAGTCAGTTAATCTATGACATACCTTCGTGTGACCAAAAGAAACAAAGCCTACAGCTGCGCTAAGTTCACCCAAATCATGAAGGAAAACTTTCTTTTTGTATCGAGTTCAGTGAACTTTTTGACGCAGGTTTACATGCATATATAGGGACCTCGGGAGGCAAGCAGTGTTGTGAAAACGACATCCTCTTTACCAGTGTTGGGTAAGTTACTTTAAATTAGTAGCTTAGTTACATACTAGTTACTTCTATGAAAAGTAACTCAGTTACTTCAAGTTACTCGTTACTTTCAAAGTAACTAGTTACTAGGGAAAAGTAACTTTGGTTTTACTCAGAATTCTCTTATTAATGTGTTGCTTCCCTAACTGGATATCCAGCAAGGATGCCAGTCTTCTAGCTTGCTTACATGTTAGCACTATCCTGCCACAAGTGCACTGTGCCACCTACCAACAGAAAGGAAAAAATAATGTGCATATTTCCACGAGTGAAATCCCACCCCTGGACCGTCATCGACTGCTGGCATGATTCTAGCCTACGTCACAGCGTCACGTGCGCATTTTACGTCCAACACGGAAACTGCAGTCGTGGTGCTTTCGATTGTACTTGGAACTCGGAAATTCTGCCTTCTGAGTAGGAAGATGTAGGCAACACCAGACTGCAGATGAGCTGCATACAGGGCTGGACTGGGACAAGAAATCGGCCCGGGCGTTTTGACTAGAGACCGGCCCACCATTATAGGAAAAACCATAAAGCCTTTGAATGAAAACAAACTCTGTTGTGACAGTGATGTACACTGTCTTGTTGGTATATATGTATCAATCTAATAAACTTAAACCTACACCATCCTCCCTATTCTGGTATTCTAAACAGTACTTAGTCGAAACCCAAAGACTGCTTGGTCGAGTTAACCTCCTGAACTATCTACAACACCTGGCGGAAACCTGAAATTAAGAGAGCGAAGACTAGAGGTGAGACATGATCATTACTGAATATTAAAAATAATAAATGACAGATTTAGTGATATTTTCATAAACTATTTATTTACCACATCAATTAACAGCATGGCAGGGCAAAATATTTTTTCTAACATGGCAACCTTTAAAAAGTGAAAGGAGACAGAAAGACAGGTGAGAAAGAATAAAACTTAATTGACTTTTTGATGGCATTTTACACACAATACTGGTACAGAATCTAGAAAATGTGGGAAAATACTGGCATCAAATACAGTACTTACTTCTGGAGAAATTATGATGGGACCATGAAAAAAATTACTATGTACAATAATGGATTTCTATACATTTTACATCAGATAAAAACGTTTGTTGTAAGATTCAGATAATTATTTGTTAAAAGTGAGACATTTTAAATGAGAATAAGAAAGAAAAGTATTTCTTTGTGCTCCCTTTTCCCTGTTAATGCCCTACCTGCCCCCCTGGCAAAACTTTGCTCGACCCGCCCCTGCACAGTTACCAGCTGTAAAAAAAGGATCCTGGTGTTATTTGTCTCTCAGAAACAGTTCATAACTTTAACTCATTCATGTCACCCAAAAGGTAAACCTGTTTCTCCATCACCTGTTCAGCTCTGATGATTCAGTAAGGACATCTCCTGGTTTGATCTTCACGTTTCCCTCTCACCACATATCCAAACCGATATCATGACCAGCAGCTTTTACAGCTGTGGCTCCAGCAAAAATAAGCTGATACTAGAAGGTGATATTAAGTAAATTCTAACAACAGCTTATCAAGCTTAAAGATGCTGTTGTTGTTTAGCGCGTCCTCTGCTGGTTCCCTCTTTCTGGCGCAAAGTGGGCGATAAACAAACAAGAGAGACAGGACTTGCGACAGAAAAGCCGATCAGCTGATCATTGATCAGTTTCATGATTGAAGTAGCAACAGGGGGGGAAGGGGGAGAGAATGAGAGAAGAGGCAGCTGTGCAGCGTAAAGACACAGAAGAACTCCAGCTTTGTGTCTTTGTTTCATTGTAGCTGAAGTCCGGGACAAATCGCGTTCCTTTTCACCTCAATACGAAACGCGTAATATTTTCTCTGACTACGAGACAATTCCGTTTTTTTAGGGGACGGTTGGCAACTCTAATAATTAACCTTATGAATAAAATAAAGTTCAACATCAGTAACATCATAGCACCTGCCCAGCTGTATAGAAACTCCGTCATGCTAGCTAGTACACAGTACGAGTTATTGTAACTGACTGTAAAAAGTCAGCACAACGAAAATAAACTACACCTAAACTTGGTTTATATCTGACCCAGATAGACTGCAGGTCATAACTTCTTACCTGAAGTTCAGTTCACCTGACACTCGGACCGGCGGCCGCCTCGGGTCTCTCCTCCTCCTGCCTCCCCTTTCCCTCATCCACCTGCTGGCCTCCACCACTTGCTAATGTTACTGAATCTGTGGAAGCTCCGCGATAGCCATCACCAAACAATTGAGTTATTTTTACACATCTGCCAGCATCTGGCCAATCCACCACCTTTCATTGTTTATACCGTTACGGAAAAAGAAAAAGAAAAAAAAAACATTGGCCCATCAAAACGAAAAATTACCATCGGCCCACCGAGTACAGCTATGGCTGCATATGTGTTTAGTAGTAATTTGTTTTTGTAGAGGGCTAGCAAAACAACCGTTTTCGAAGGCATTGCCATATTGGAATTCCGACTTCTCTGACGAGGCTAACCAGAACTCCGTTTACTCGCGCGTGACATCATTCCCAGGTCCATGTTCCGATTTCCGAGGTAAGTCGAACGCAGCACACGAAGTAAGGAATAACGACCCTATGTAAATCCCAGTAACGATTAACGCGTTCTTGATTTTGGCATAATAACTAGTTACCGTGCTCGTTACCACAATAATAATGTAGTTACTGTAACGCGTTATTAAGTAACGCGTTACAGTCAGTACAGTTAGTCCCTACACTGCTCTTTACTAGTTGAGATAGCTACAAAGTCTTTATAAATTAGCGATGCATTTTTTAAATTAAACATTTGAACATAAAACACAAACTCTCGTAGAGAAACAAGTCAGAGAGAATCTGATTTAAAAACATGAGGACTTACATGTGAACTTTAAATGTCCAGTTTATTAAAAACCACTGAGCAGTGCTTACCTTTAAATCTAACTTCTGTTCTCCTTTTCCTGTCCTCTTTTTTATCTTTCTCCATCTCTGAGTGAATTTAGCTCTCTTTCTTTTCTCTCCCTGTGAAATTCAGCGACTGGAGCTTTAGCTAGCAACACACTGCGAGACAAAGTGTACACAAACAGTTTGTGTGTTTGCTGATGTTTGTTGAGCTGACATAAACGCAGGTTTTGAAATTACCTGCCAGTTCAACAATAAACAAACATGACTTTCATGAGTTACAGATTCAAATCGGTTTGATTTTTCCCTCAAATGCGTCGAACCAAAAGTAACGAGCCTGTTTTGAAAATAGTTTTCAGAAAAATAACTACTGAAATAATGTAAAGATACCTGGAAATTCTACTTAAGTACTGTAACGAAGTATTTGTACAGCATTACTTCCCATGTCTGACCAGAAGAAGGATCACAGCAGGATAATGGCACTGAAAGAGTTAATCCTGAAACTATCAAAAAAATAACATAAAAGAAGGGAGTGATTTTCTCCTAGACTCTGCCTCTTAAGATACATACAAATTTTGTAAATAAATGATCAGTGAATCCAAGTCAGCAAAGCCCAAGTCAGTAAAACATAACAGCTTCATAGTCTATCATAGACATAAGTTTACCATGACAGTCATTGGTGATTATAGACATCTAATAGCCTCGAACCAGTGGATAATATCACAGTATTCAAACTTTTAAATGTCCTGAAATTGATCCTTCATGCAGTGCTTATTAGCATGTGATCCCCAGCCCTAACCCTCAACTCCTCTCTGAGTTTGTGTTTGTATCATTGTTCAGTATCAGTGCAGTGTGTTACTCTGTGTGTGCCTACCATCTGTTATAATCAGCCATGAATATTGCAGAGGCCCCGGCACTTTAAACGGCTTATATACCCTATGGATGTTGACATGCATGGAAGAAGTCATGTGTGCCAGAGATGCTCTCTTTGTGCGTTTACAGTTGGCCCATTGATTTATAATTAACACCGGGATTACTGCTCCAGCACACACACAGCTGGCCTGCTCTCTGGGGTCACAGCAGTGTGTGTCTGTGTGTGTGTGTGTCTTTGAGTGTGATTGTGCAGAAAGTTTTTTTTAGTGTCCGAGAAGGGCGCTTTGCACTCAAATGTGTAAAACTGAGTGTGTGTGTGTGCGTGTGTGTAGGTGTGGCAAGAACATAAATGTGTATATATTCTGCCTGCACTCAGGAATCCAGCAGATATTCTGTGTTTTTTGTTATTATTATTAAATAGGTGCATATTTGACTGAATAAACATAGGCACCCTTAGGAGAGTGACAGACCACAGACACCTCAGCTCCATCAAATATATTGATTACAGAGCCCATGTGAATTAGCCAACCATGTCCTTTAGTCAGCTGCGAATACCACTAGGCTGCACTCTTGGAACTAGTTGCCTGTAAGATCCCAACACACAGAATTGTTAAATGCGTAGACAGGGATTCGTGGATCGATCTTATGTTTTTGTAGTGGTGTTATATGACTGTCACAGCCACCATTCACACAAGAATGGATAGCAGCAGATTCACTTTGAGTTATTTCACCTAATTCGGAAAACACTGGTTTTCAGATGATTTTTGGAAGCCTTCACTTTCTTCTTACTAACTGACATGGATGTACTATGTGGATACAGGATGTAAACAGTGGCTTTCCTAATAAGGGAGTTCATATTGGTTAAAAATACTAAAAATGACCAAAATAAGACAGGTTTTGCCTGCCACAAATCTTAATGTATGATTCATTTAAATACTCTAATCCCAACATTTCACAATCTTAAAGGAGTGTTCTCCTGATGTGCTGCCTTGCTAATTAAGGGCTCTTTGCCTAAAAATTGTTGATACCTGCTGGAAAGCTAGATTGATAAACTGTGTAGATGAATCATGTAAGGTAGGTTGCTAATTCATTCTAAATAGCAGACAACAAACACAATAATTTAAACTTCATAGACATATTTGTTAGAGAATTTCATGTTCCATGAAGCTGAAGTAGGAAATTTTACATGTGAGTCTATGGAGAATGACATGGTTTTGGAGCCAGCCTCAACTGGCCATTAGAGGAAGTAGATTTTTGGGGAAGATCTGTTTTGTCTTCATTTTTCAGCCCTGGATGATGCTTTATGCTTTCTTCAACTGCAATGATCCAGCTATCATGGGACCTCAGGAAGCTCTAACAATAGCAATGCCGCTGGACACAGTCTGAGGCAGCCATATTTAAAAGTTTGTTTTTTTTAATTTACTGGAATTTTTTTCATTGCAACTCTTATCTTAATACTTGGTGATCATAGGCCCAGGTTTGTCTAGTTTTATTTTGATTAAACAGTAATGTAAGAACAGACACAATGATAATGATCAGTTGAAGTGAAAAAGCATGGCAGGTCGTGACCTGTCCTGCATCAGGTCAGTAGCACTGCATTCTAGTTTGGCTTAGTCCAAAAAACAAACGTCACTGGTGGGAAATCTAGACTTGGGACTTCCACCAAAAACAAGAGAACTGATTTTAGCATTTACATTTGTGCTGAGTTCCTTTAAAACCCAACAAACTTTAACATTTACAAAATAAGACACATTTTGGGATTTAGTGACTACCGCAATCTGATCTAATGTACCTTTAACCTTCCCTGATAACAGTCCTAATGCTAAATTTAGATTGCGTTCATGGAGACTGAGCAATGTAACCCTACGAGACAGAAATATACAAACTGTAACATGGAGAGACAAGAAAAGGGGAAAGGGGACTATAAGTCAGTTATATATCAGAAATGTTTGGAAATGTGTTGGAAAAACAAACAAACAAACACTATCACCAATGGAAAGCTGGGACTTGTGTTTATGTTCGTGCTCCATTTATGTCATTGTTGTGCTCATGCCGAAGCATGTTCTAGTGGGCACCTCTGTGTTCTGCAGTTCAGGGCTCACTATTCTTTTCTGCACACTATTCAGTGGAACAGTGTTTTCATGTTCAAAGCATGAATAATAGCTATCTGACTCTTTTGCCCTGAAGTCATATGGAATCCCTATGCCTTTATTCTCCTAGCAACATGTCACCACACTGGACACAACTGTACATTATGAAGTGCTCTGAACTATCTTCACTTCTTTATTGGAGCTGCCAGAGTAGAACAAACAAAGTCTATTTACCACAATTCATCACTGTAGAGCCTGTTCAATCAGTTACTTCAAGGAAGCACAACCTCTGAACAATAATGGTTAAAAAAGAATCTCTCCAAGGCCATGGTGGTTAAAAATGTTGCTTTGTCCACTTTTGCTTAAAACACAAACACTGTCTTATACTGGGGTGAGTCAAACAGCACAGTGCTGAGGTCCTTCAGAAGATTTGGTGGATGAGTATATTTTAACCTATGAACCAAGCAGAATACTTAAGAACTGAAAAATATGGACAAGAAACACTTGCTCAGTTCCATTCATCTCCCCTGCACTCTGATGTTCCTCTTAAAACACCAAAATGTAACCATACAGAAATCAGCTGTTAGCCCTTAAAGACTAAAAGTGTTCACTACAGTCACATCACAGGAAAAAAGATAAAAAGTTCGAAACCTTTGGCGCATGAGTCACTCTGTGCCAGATGTTCCGGGACCTCAACTAATGGATGTGTAAAAGGACTGCAAAAATTGGTGTAGTTTACCATTTGGGAATAAGTAGCAGTGTCAGGTGTTATTTCATAGCCGTAAAGTCTAATTGAAAGTAGAATGGGAGGTTGAGCCTTTAGCTCTCTGGCCCCTCTTCAGACACATCTACTTTTAAGATTAGGCTTTAAACTTTCCTTTTTTATAGAGCTTATACTTAGGCCTGGATTAGGTGACCCTGAATCCTCCCATAGTTGTGCTGCAATAGGCCTAGGCTGCTGGGGGCTTCCATTGATGCACTGTGTGTTTCTGCTTTACTCACTGCTTTTTCACACTCCATGTTTTTATACACCAATATGCATTTAATTAATTGTTATTATTAATCTCTTGCTCTCTATTTAGGTGTGTCTTTTGTACTGTTTCCCTTCCCTGACCCCGAACCTGTCCCCATGTCCAGTCCAGAGGCTGATCTTCCCTGAGCCTGGTTCTGCTGGAGGTTTCTTCTTGTTAAAAGGAAGTTTTCCTTCCCACTTCCTGAGTCTTTACCTCATAAGATATAGCACCTTGGAGCAACTGTTGTTCTGATTTTTTATGTAAATAAAATGCAATTGAAATTGAGCTAAATTGGTGAGGCTAGGGTAGATTAATGGGTCAACAAAACTTTGACATGGGTTAGTTTGCCATTTCACGCTTGTGTCTTTTAACTTTAACTTTTAACTTGTAACATGTTTAATCTTGAAACCTTTTAGCACAGGCCTGAATCTTCCTCCCGTCTCTGGGCCTGAACCTAACCAAACCTTTATAATATCATTCTCACAATACTGCAGAAAGCCCCCACTGATGTGCTCATCCCTTGCTTAAGATGACCTATTTTGTTCCTTTGCAGGGAGATTGTGCTAACCTTCATGGACAGGCCAACAAGATTTTATTCAGTACAGTTTGTTATAGTACTGTAAGAAGAGGAACAGCAGCATTTTGCTGTGTGCTGGTTAAAGTTAAGTTAAGTTAACTCAGTCTGAGAACATTATTGAAGGTATGCAAATGCAAAAATCTGCTTGCGTGCCTGTATTTGTGTACGGTCAGTTCCTGCAGAGTGCATGAACTGTGTTTGGTGACATCAGAATAACCCTATTGTAGCCACTCTATTACTCAACCACACACACCCATACACACACAAGAAGCCTGGCATGACCACTTAATCCTACTCAGTCCCCACTCTCCACACTACAACGCTCTGCACTCACTGTTTGCCCTCACTGCCTCTTCTCCGCCCCACTTCTTTTTCTCCCTTAATCCCTCCCTTTCTCTCTCCACCCCATCTTTTTTTTTTTTTAGTTTTACCTCCTCCACTTTCTCTGACCTGTCATCTCACCATCTGATCTCATCTGCTCCTTCTTATAAGGTCATCTTTCTGCTGCTGCATTTTCTCAGGGAGTGAGGGCAGCAAGAGGCCCTTTCTCTTTTATTCATCGCACCATCAGTAGGTGGAGGGCCTGGGTGTGTGAGGTGACACACTGGATTAGGGGGTTGCATTCAGTCTAGATGTGGGGTCATCCACAGGGGGTTCTCGGGGGCCACTTTGCAGATTGTCGCCCACTGATCTGTCATGGCCAGCCAAAACACATTTCAAAGCCCTTTTGATCCACCCCAACACTCTCCACAGGCAACACACTCACGCACTCCACATATGCATGTACAAGCACATTCATGCAAACCTTTAACTGGGTCAGCTGGAGTTCTGGAAGACAGTTTCACCACACCATCACACAGTCCAGCCTCTGTATCCATCTAAAAACTCTCAGCGATAAAGAAATGCCTCCTTTAAGACTTTGGAATACTCCGTCTAGAGAAAAGTGTTTCCTAATAGAAACTGCAACCTAAACAACATATTGGAGTACAGGCAAGAACACAAGCAAAGATTAGTTGCTTCTGGGAATTTGGTAATTTGTTGAAAGATCCATTGATAATAAGGATAATCCAAACTTCCAACCTTTACTGAAGCATTTGTTTCATTTAATTCCTTTCCATGCCTTCATTATCTCTATATGTAACTGTTTAAATCACACCATCTCCTAAATGTTGTCAGACACCTCTGGGAACCTTCTCCAAAGAAATTTATTGTGCATGCCTGATTTAAATCCCATTAATATCACTTGCACTGTGCTCTTTTGCTATGACCACTGTGCATGAAAAAACATTACAGAAGACTCTCTTTCATGAGCTTACAACGAGCATTACCACATTTCAGCTGTAAAAACCTCCAATTGACAAGTTTTCTATTATATTATCCAAAACCTTAACTGCTTGATTAAAGTGTTTTCTTATTTCCTTTATACCGTCACACTAATGATCATTATATTGGAGAGACAAACTTTAATTCACGAGTTTGGATAACATACTGAAGAAGAAAGAACCATAAAAGTCAGCAGCTCACTGCTTCATAAAAGACAGGTGAATACTAAGAACACAGCACTGAATAAATACATTTCTCAAATGCAACCATTTTTTCCATTTTAAATGTCCTGTAACACAAAATCTGGATAATGAAACAATCAGTCACTTACATTGTGAAAACACAAATCTTATTGTGTGAATCAGGGATCTCATAGTTGTGGGTTTTATCCTGGAAAGAGTTCATTGTTTAGCCCAGTGTTTGCCAACCACTGTGTTGCGGCACATAGGTGTGCCGTAAGAAATGATCAGGTGTGTGACGTGAAAGATTATCTGGCTTCACCGGATTGGTACTCTAAGCAAGTAGGGCTGGGTATCGTCACTGATTTCTAGAATTAATTCGATTCCAATTCACAAGGTCCCGATTCGATTCAACCGATTCGATTTGAATTGGGGAAATTTTGCCTCAGACAGTCATTTATCAGCTGACACTTGTGAGACTTTATCAAAGGTATAAACATCACAGCAGATGCCTTTGTGTTGAAGTAACAGAGCATAAAAAAAGAAAAACATGAAGGAGATTTTCCTGGCCTGTCTTTTTATAGCAAATAACCACCTTAAAAATTTCTTGATGCATTCTCAATCATCCAGGAAAGTAAATCTTTCCGAGTTACTGGGAAACCTGCAGTCAGCTGAGACTGAAGAAGTCACTTGGATGAGTGACGAAACGTTTCTCCCACAAAACGCTACGTCCAGATGAACAGAATCAACTTTTGGAGACACCTTAAAAATATTCTGCAGTAGAACAAAAACAGAAGAAAATCATGAATCAACATATGAACATTACCTGATGCTGCTGAAGAGAAGCAGAGCAACGCTGCAGAGGTTTAATTAGAGACACAGCTAAGCATTTTGCAATTTCACATAAAAGTTTACATTTCTTCGGTATTGAACACAAGAACTGAGACTTTCTTGTCCGAAGTCAGTTCGGACAACGGTAGAGTTGTGCGTAATAAGCAGAAATAATGCAGAAAACAGAGATGGAAATTGTTCTTGAATTATACTGAGAGAGAGAGAGAGAGAGAGCTGTGCATGAAGTGTGATTTTATAATGGTGGAAGCAAAACAGCAAAAGTCAGAGTGAATTCATGACGATGTTTACGTGAAGCGAAATGTGAAGCGTAGTTTGGATCTTCTTTTGCTGCTGGTTCAGTCAAATTTGGTTGGAGAGAGACAAAGCCTGCAGCTTCAGAATCTAGTGCAAAAAAAAGACGTAAACACAAAGCGCAGACCCGCCGACGCATGAAAATCTGTGAGCTGTCGGCCCTCAGCTCAGACGGCGTGTCCATGTTCGTGCCGTAATGCGCGTAATGGCAATAGATAGATATTTGAGAAAAGAAAGCAGTCAGTCTGACAAAAAAAGTAATCCCGTCACTTTACTGATTACTTATTTTCAAAAGTAATTAGTTAGTTACTTTTTAAAACATGATTTACAACCTGAATACGTAATAAAGCAATAGATCTTTCAGCCTAATTCTACTTTTTCTGCATAATCCAGCATAATCTCTTGCTCTTGGCGAAGGCGGTCGCACTTTTTTTTCCTCCTCCTCTCCTCTCCCTTAGCTTCCCTGCTTAGCCTCTTGTGTCCTTGTCTAGTCTCGTGTTTTTTGTATTACTTTTCCCTGGAACACTCTCTCACAGTCTGTTCTCTAAAACCTAAAAGAGGAATTATGGATCTGATCAACTGGTCTCTGAATGCAATTGACACCCCCTTCTCAACGAGAAGTCTGGGCTCGGGTGAGCCTGAGTGCTGAAGATATCTACCTATTCGGAACCATGATAACAGGGTTCTTGCTGATCGGAGCTGGCTTGGCCCTGGCTTATCGAAGAATTAAGGAAGCGGAACCGGCTGTTCAAACCCCCACAAGGCTGCCCGCTGGGATTGAAACGATGGGACGAGGCGTGAGTTTCTCGAAATGGGTCATTGAGCGCAGCACGGATGAGATCTTGGAGAACCGCATGGCTGCCGTGAATACTCAGAACAAGACCTCTGAGTGCAAACTGATTACATCTGGAGGGGCTCGCTCGGAATAACACCTCTGGGCACAAATTGATCAAATCTTGGGAAGTGCACTGCGGTCGTGAGTTCTCAGAACCTGCTCTTTGAGCACAAGAATGACAAAACCACGGAACGTAAGTTTGGATAACATCATAGAAAGCTGTCTACATTGGATGTCTCTCACCCTTTACCCACCCCTGTTGCTTGTCATGTGTTTCTTTGGTGTATTAAGAGTTTTTTTTTTCATGTGCTATGTGCAGAGGTGTTTTTTTCTGTTCTCAAACTGATCTCCCTGTTGGAGCTCAGTCTGGGGGGAGTTATTTTTTTCTCCTTATCTTTCCTCATGTTGTGCTTTTCCATGTTATACCCCTCTGACCTGTCTTCCCCATGTGATATTTGTGTAATGTATGTATGGTCGGATGGGTAAGACGGCGCTGGCACGGCTGGCAGCCTTAACCCAGTTTCCCTCGGGATGAATAAAGTATAATCAATCAATCAATCAATCATATAAAATGTAATCAAATGAAAAAGTCTCTTTTTAAAACTTGTTTTAATCTTTTAACTTTATGCATCAAGCAGACATTAAATTATATGCAACATTCTCTGACTGGAAGAAATTTGTTATATTTCACTCGTTATATTATCCATTTTTGATCTGCACACAGCTGTTGCCACGAACGTCGCACTCGCTTACGTCATTGTCATGAGACACTCTCGCAAAAAAATCACGGTTTTAGTAACGCAGTAGCGCAGCGTGCTAATGGGAAAGAAACAGTAATCTAATTACCTTTTTTGCAATAGTAATCCCTTACTCGAAAAAAAGTAAGATAGTGTATTATCTTACTTTTTTTCATTGATTGTACTTATTTGTATTTTTGTATTTCCTTCTGATATCTGTACCTGAGCTGAGGTAACGCAAAAATTTCCCTTCTGCAGTCTGTCATTCCTTTTTTTTTTTTTTTTTTTTTTTTTTTTTTTTTTTCACTAGATCTTTAGTGCCTTAACACCTTGCTCTCCCTACTGTTGTCATCCTATGTTATCTCACTCTTGACCAGCAGCTTTTTTAGTAGATGAAACAGGTTTGTAATTCTGCAGTCTGTCATTCCACCTCCACCTTTAAATCCCTGTGTTTCTCTCCCGTGCCAATCTGCCTTTAATCAGTTTGAGCTAATTTCTCTTTCTCAGCTGCATGAAACAGTCTGTAAGGTCAAGTCTACCAACTGTTCCACTGACGCTATTCCCTCTCGTCTTCTGAAACAGGTCCTGGACTCAGTTGGACCTTTCCTTCTGGTCCTGATCAATGCCTGTCTCAGCTCTGGTTGTATCCCAACACTTTTTAAGCATGCTGTTGTTCAACCTCTCCTCAAAAAGCCTAATCTGGATCCATCTATACTCTCTAATTATAGGCCCATCTCCAATCTGCCCTTTCTGTCCAAAGTATTGGATCGAGTTGTCTTCAGGCAGCTCCAGTCATTTTTAGACAACAACAGTCTCTATGAGAAGTTTCAGTCTGGTTTTAGAGCTCGTCATAGCACTGAAACCGCCTTACTGAGAGTTTTTAATGATTTGCTTTTAACTGTAGACTCTGGTCGTGCTGCTGTCCTATTAACCTTAGACCTGACAGCAGCCTTCGACACTGTCGATCATAACATACTGTTATCCCGCCTAGAACACTGTGTCGGTCTGAAAGGTACTGTTTTAAAGTTTTTCCAGTCCTACCTGGATAACAGGAGTTTTTCTGTTCACCTTGGTGAACTGTCATCTCCCAGATCTCCTTTAACTTGTGGTGTACCTCAGGGGTCCATTTTAGGCCCCCTGCTGTTTATTTTGTATTTGCTCCCTCTGGGCGATGTGCTGCGCAAACATAATGTGTCCTTCCACTTTTTTGCTGATGACATTCAGATCTACCTCCCTCTGAGGTTAGACTGTAAGGACTCTTTGCAGCCGTTATTCTCCTGTCTGTCTGACGTTAAGACTTGGATGGCTCTTAACTTTCTACATCTAAATGAAAGTAAAACTGAAGTCATTGTGTTTGGGCTTCCTAAAGACCCTAACCCTTCTTTTGATTTTATGGGACCCCTAACTTCTGAATGTACTTCCTCCATTAAGAGCCTCGGTGTTACTTTTGACAGTGCTTTTAAATTTGATAAACAAATCAGCTCCGTAGTCAAGGGATCTTTTTATCACCTACGGATTTTAGCTAAAGTCAAGTCCTACCTGTGCAGGAACGATCTAGAAAGGGTGGTCCATGCTTTTATTACTTCACGGCCGGACTACTGTAACTCCCTTTATGCTGGTTTAGATCGTTCCTGTTTGCATCGCCTCCAACTGGTGCAGAACGCTGCTGCTCGCATGCTGACCGGTTCCAAAAAGAGAGACCACATCACTCCGGTCCTCTGCTCTCTCCACTGGCTCCCAGTTGCTTTTAGGATTGATTTTAAAATTTTACTGCTGGTTTTTAAGGTTCTTAACGGCACTGCACCTCCTTACCTGGCAGAGCTTCTTAGCATTTACTGCCCCAGGAGATCTTTGAGGTCAGCAGACTTGATGCTTTTAGATGTTCCCAGGTACAGATTAAAGACTAGGGGAGAGAGGGCTTTTGCTGTGGCTGCACCCAGACTGTGGAACAGTCTACCCCCTCACATCAGATTCTCCACAAGCCTAGGAACTTTTAAAACTGCTCTTAAAACTTACCTATTTTCATTGGCTTTTAGCAAGGTTTAACCTATTGTTTTTAATTTATTGTTTTATCAGTGAGGTACTTATGTACCTGTGTTTTTATAGTATTTTATATTTGTATTTTATTGTACAGCACTTTGGTCAGCCTTGGTTGTTTTTAAATGTGCTTTATAATTAAACTTGACTTGACTTGACTTGACTTGACTTCCCCGTCGTGGGATCAATAAAGTCTTATCTTATCTTACTTTACTCGTTACTCGAAAAAGTAATCGGATTACAGTAACGCATTGCTTGTAACGTGTTACTGTAATCAGTTACTTGTAACGCGTTACTGCCCATCTCTGCTGGGGACAAACCAAGCCAATTCTGCTATACCTGGTGCACAGGGAAAAATGATCAATATGCTTTTTGTGACATTTTTGTTTGGTGGTGTGCCGTGGTGTGAAATATGCCATATGCCATGTCTCCCTCACAAACTGGTCAAGAACAATAACAGGGATACACAAGCTGGATGTGAGACACTGTCAATAGATGAGCATAGTAAGAAATGAGTGACCATTTAGTCCATCAAAATAAGGCTACACTTTAGCAAAAATATGCATCCAAGCCTTAGTCAGTTCAGCTACCTCAGTCACATCTTTGCCAAGTGCTGTGTAAAACAAAGACTAGAGAAAAGAATAGCACAATAGAATTTGCAATAGCACGGGTTGAACCAGAGGCATTAAGGAGAGCACTTAAAGAATCCTTGGGAAAAGTCAGCAACAGTAAATACTGTAGTAAAAGTATGCTCCAGTTGTTTCAGTTATCTTTATGAGTTGCTGTTCAAAGGTAAAACAATCTAGGTGCCATAAGATCTAACCCATGAAGCCATCAGCTCAGAAAAGGGAACAATATTTTGTTGCTGTCTTTCGTAACTCACTGAGCTTTTATAAAACCTCATACTTTATCAGTCCAGACATGCTCTTGGCAGCTGTGCCTTCTTCCATCTACCTTCCATCTTCCTCTTCATAGCTTCCATATCATGTCATCAGTACTTTGTTTTGAAACCAGTCTAAAGGTGAGTACATTACAAGTAGTGTGCATGAGAGCCTCTTTCCTCAGTCCATCCATTTATATCCCCATCTCATGGTTTCTCTCGTTGGCTGCTCAGGAAGCCTGAATCCAAATGGAGAGTGAAAGAGTTGTTGGTTATTTACGATCTTGAGAATGTTCATATTTGTAAGTGTTTTGGATTTTTCTGGTGAATCAGTGCCCCTGTATACAATATAAATAAATGTGTGTGTGTGTGTGCCTATAATGTGGCTTGTGGTTTAAAAGAGCCCTGGCATACTTAAAGGTGCATTACAGGTCTCAGGCTAATCCGTAGTGATAGCTAAAGTGCTCTGTGTCGTCCATATGAGACCGCGTATGTGTGTGTTCATTTTTTTTCAAGGGGAGCATTACACAGAAGACAGAATAAGATGTGGCCACCTTACACATTATTCAGCATAAATTTTGTATTGGGCCACAAGTCTTCCAGGCTTCACATGCACAAAGAATGGCGAACGAGATGAAGCCTAGGAGAGAGGGAATTAGAGTTCACGAGAGGAATGAAGCCGAGAGGCAGGGGGATGGAACGGATGGACAGGAGGAGGAGGTTAGGAAAAGATTAAGAGAGACAGAAGAGGAAAATCGAAATACGGGAAGTGAAAGTTTGAGAAAATGTTTCTGGATAACCAACCAGGCAAAGAAGAAGGCCGTGGTGTAGTCAGAGATAAAATAACAAAACAAAAACGTATAAAGTAGCTTTATAGTCTTCATGTTCCCTACTTTTGTTATGCAGACTCTGGCTTGTTTTCTCCATACTCACTCTTCCAGCTTCTGTTTATTAAGTGCCTTTTGTAAACACTGCCATGACTCCCTCTGAAGGTGCACCAGCAGACTTGCACAGATGATGTATGTATGTACTGTATATTTGCCTTTGACTTTGGGATGTTTGCAGTTTGTGCTGCACATGGTGTTTGTGTGCATAATCTATATACACTGGCATGTGTCTATGCAGAGGTAGGGTGTATACATTGTGTATTTATAACAATGTTATTGAAAGAAACATGCTTTTACGACTATTAGTTATTTTTAATATCTTCACTCCCCTATAAATTGAGATTTTTGTGGAAGGTGTACAATAAACAGTAAGCAATGCAACATATTTTCAGTTCTACAGGCCATAAAAGCTGTTTAGAATTCCAAATTAATAATTTACTATTAAGTGTTTGTGTGAGACTGTCATAAAGCATCACTTTGGCAGTGTATTTAAAATTTAGAGACACACGTTCATCTTATTGACAACAGCACAATTTTCTAGTGTTTTTTGTCATTGTCAAGTTTGCTAACATCACATCAAAAACAAATCCAGTGATAGACGCCACATGATGTCCATCAAATACATGGTGGAAAAAGAAGCTGCCACTGCAGTGTAACAGGCCTGCTAGTCCAAACCTACAGCAACAGATTAAGCTTTTAGTATCCCTCTGAAATGCACTTATTTCACCATGAATTTTTTTCTTGTCTTATCAACTAAAATTCAGATATTTCTTACTAAATCAAGACATGTACACTGTTAAACTGTCTGTTAGTGTGTGTAGAGTATAAATGTAAAGAATATAACAAAGAATGTAAAAAGTTCAATTAGAGCAAAAGCAAAATAAAAGGAAAACATGACAAGAATGATGAAACAAACGTTCATGAATCTTCTGTTTAAAAAAAGGTTTTAATAAAAGACTGAACAAGAGGCTGATTCTAAAAGTCAGAGCCTTGCACAGCTCGGAGACACCTTTGTTCACCAACCAATAACTGGGTCTAACCAGCAGAACAGAATTTATCAGTCTAAATAAAAGAAGCAGCATATAAGGTTAATAACTCTGTAATGTGATTTTGACCAAGGTTGTTATATATTTTATGTTAAAGTAGCTTTATATGTCTTCACATTTCCTACTTTTGTTGTACACACTCAGGTTTGTCTCCTTACTCACTCTTATATATTTATATCTATCTATCTATCTATCTATCTATCTATATATCTATATATATATATATATATATATATATATAACTTTTTAGCTCCTTGTATGAACTAAACACTGTTCACCTTTTCCTTTCAGCTTCTCTGACCTGTACCTGTTTTCCATGTAATTCATGAATTATGTTTTCTCTTGAATGACATGCTTTTCAAAGGTGATTCCATTATGTACATTTTTGATCATATTTACCCATTTTGAAGCTACTGGAAATCATCAACAAATTCAAAGTAAGGGACTGAAAACACGCTGATGAATTTGGTGCGTTCTTGTGTGTGAATATATAGTACACATACTGTTTGGACAAATGTGTCTGTGTTGAGAGCATGTGTAGTATGTATGTGTAAATGAGAACATACAGGGAGGGTGCATACAGGATGTATGTGCGTATGTGAGTGTAGGGACTGGACTGTGAAGGTTAGCCCAGGATGCAGCTGTGGTGGAGACCTATTTTAATTCTTAACTAGAAGTTCATGATTTATTAATTCACATTTGAAATAACAATTACCATGTCAGAAGGGATCAGGCCAAAGCCTTAATTGCAATGGAAAACACACTTAATATGGAACTTGCCCAAACCAAAGTACATGCATGGCATTCCCAACAGGCCCAAGATGACATCTCTCTTTCTGCATCTGTGACTGTGCATTATACAGTATGTATGTAAATCTGACCATGAATGTCAATGCAGTTCCTACATCAAGTGCTGCTCACATGTATTCAGGACAGATTCATCCAAATGTAAACCTCTTTAAAAAGCTGCTACAGCATTTTCTGTGTTCTGTCCTTCCAGATCTTTTCTTTGGTTGTACCCATCGGTATACCTGCTGTGCCAGCATATACAAATAGGTACGTAGCTTTGCATTAGGTATTGCAGTTTTACAGTCACAAATACAATAATTTGGCATTCTTGCAAAAAATGGAGAAAATAGGTCTTGGCACAAGGCAACTGGCCAGCACCAACATCCATTCTTTTTTACAGGCTGTTGTGTTGATTCTACAATATGTCTATTAAAACAAATTTTCCAAAGCAAACCCTGTGATGGACAGGTCGGCAGTCACTTTATTTATTTAATTTGATCTATTTCTTCTTTTTTAAAATAATTCGCCTGTGTAGATTTTGTTTAGGGGTTGCAATCTGGCATCTTTGATTGACAGTCAGACGCAATTATTGCCTCCTAAGCCTCACTTTCTTTAATTCCAGTCATCGACCTGTGCTTGTGCTGCTGGTGCTTTTTGGACCATTATAAGGGAATTATTTAAAAAATAATATAACAGGCTGTGTGGCACAGAGCAACGAAAAATTTTGTGCTTAAATTTTTCAGAATTGAGTAAAGTAGAATTTTACTAGTCAGCTAGTTAACACCAATGAGAAGGGATCTATATATATTTTATTCCTGCTATGCTAGTTTTTTAGCTTTAGCTAAGCACACCCTGTTGTTAATATCTAATCACTTCTGGCTCTGACCCAACATGGTGGCGGCCAAAGTGCTTAAAGTTTAGACTTCAAAAGTCCAGAGGCTTCTGGTGAAATGGGTTTTCGTATTTCTACGTCGTGGTGTCCAAATACCTTTGACCTGTCAGGGATGTTGGGATGTCAGCAGCTTTTGGGGTTTGGTTTGCTCTTATTGTTTACAGTGCTTATTGTTGATGATCAAGTTACTCATAAAGGTACCCATGAAGATGCATATAGAGACAAAAGGCTGTGCTTGGTGGTTTCAAGACTTGCTTCATATCTCATGCTTACACTTGCATGCTGAGAAGTGAGTACACATTCATCTTTTACTTTTTATTTAAATGTAGAACGACTAGGACACAAAACGATAGAGGAAAATGTTTCATTCGGGCCGTTCAGTTAGCGTTCATCTTTACAAGGATTACCAACTATCATTTAGCAGCTCTTGAACAACTATTTCCTTGTACAGCCTTAGTGCATGGTTGCTAATGGCATGTGTAATGAGGCTGACCCATAAGCCCTGTCTAATTTGAAGAGCCTGTTAAGCGACTCAGTGATTTTAAAGGTAATCTTTAAAAGCCACGGAAAGCTTGGAGAAAGTTGTTGGGAGGCTGTGTGAGAGCAGGGAGTTAGAGACGTGGAGCTTTTAAAGAGTTGGAGAAGAGCCGCCACAGTGAGACTTTTCAATGACTTGCTTTTTATGTATCGTAGGTTTGTATTATCCATACTCTGTCAAAGAGGGCACAGAGAGGAATGTCTCCACTTTAAATAAAAAAAATGTTTTGTGTGTGCGCCTCTGCTTGCTTTTCTGTCACTCGCTCCAACACTTCAACACACACAGACACCCAGAAACACTCAAATATCCCCTTTCCTTTTCTCATAACTCTTTTTTTCTGTCTCTCCTCTGTCTGTACTTCTGAAGGAATTCTCCATCCATCTAATTCCCCTCCTGGTTCTTTTATATTGAGGCTGGGCCGTGCTCGTATTCCATGTCAAAGGCTTTCTCTTTTATTGAACATCAAATCCTCTGTGTCTCGCCTGGCGCTCTCTTCTCCCTGCTTGGCACCATGCATATTCAGGAGCCGGCGGCCGTGCTATAAGGCCGGCTAGCCCTCCAAAATCTGCGATTGTGGGCATTAGTGCTGCAATAATGCTACATGAATAGCCAGCACGCTCTATATTTAGGTGTTAAGTCGACCGTGTTGTAGCCAAGATTGAGGGTGCTGGATGGAAGTGCGTGGGGAGAAGCATACTTTCTCCTCTCTGCTGAAATTCTCTGTTTAATTCTCTCTGTGTGTTTCAGAGGCCTGCTCAGTTGGCTCTGAAGGCGGCACTTGGTGTCCAAAAGTTTCAGCAAAGCTTGGGATGCTTTGCTATAAGGAACTGCCCCACTGTGACACTTTGCATAGTGATTTAAGCTCTGCTGCTGACTTCAAGAGAGAGAAAAAGAGGCAAGACATGACTGCTGTGAATTGGAATCTAATATGCTTGGCTCACTGTGTTAAACATAAAGCCACAGTGGAGTTAATAGAAACATAGACGAGTTGGTTGTTTCTCTGCTTTTATTTATACACATTTTTAATTTGGTCCAAATTTCTAGAAAGACTTATCCATGTTCTTTTTTTTTTCTTCTTTCATTTTAATGTACATTTCACCTGTACTTGCTATGAAGTTATGTGACAATTGTAATTTATTTGAATACTATTTATTACCTTATTTTTCAAAGTTAGCATGACCTATAATAGCCAACATTAATGGAAAATAATGACAGTTTCCAATTATTATTCTTAAAAACCAATTAATTTGCTGAATATAGTCTACCTAATAATTATCTTTGCATGTACGGTTGCAATGCAAGAGGAAGCTGTTGGTGGCTAAGATAGCATTACCTTTTGTAGCGCAGTTATACTACAATCCAACGAAAAAATGGTTCAAAAGAGGAAAGAAGGCTGATGCTAATGCTACTAATGCTAACCTAGACACAAAGAGAACTGAATGCTAACTTGCTAGCTAACAGCAACACATCTTTTCCCAGCATTGTTGCATATGTTGCTGTTCATGTAGTATAAATCATCACACAATTTAGTCTTTTTCGTAGTTAGAGCCTTGACAGTTGGCAGACCTTGTAAAATATAATGGCTGGCTAGCCTTGCATTTGTTATTTCTGGCAAGTAAACAACTTACCATATCCAGTTTAAGACTCTTATAAACAGTTTAATGTATTTTTACACATAAAAGCTGACTATAAACATGTGTAATGCCAAGTCAAAGTAACTCAGCTTGTGCTATATGTGGCGTGCTGAACTAAACAAAAAAAGTCTACCTTTAAACTGTAATATTGAGTATTATAATTTTTATTTGTGATCATCTTTTGCTTTGCATTACACTACAAATATTAGCATATTTTGTTTTTTTCACATTGCACATTCCCACTACTCCCTCAGGTCTATGTCTCTTTCCTTTCCTGCGTATTTTACTATCCCCCTGCTTATTCTACAAGTTTGCCTTGTCAAAATATTGTTGCAGTCTGTTCCTACTGTTTTCTGGCCTCCCTTCAAGTCTCATCTCTTCTGATGCAAACTGCAGACAGAGACAGAAACTAAGAGGGAAAGAGAGAGAGAGAGAGAGCGGGAGCAGCTACCATGAGGTGAACCGGACCTGACTGGGAATGAAGGGAATCTTATGATCGGCAGAGGAATGAAAACAAGCATGGCTAGAAATAGTGGGGGTTGGACACAGAGTACATCAGAGAGCAGTATGAATATGAGAATGGGATTAAACAAGATTAGGCAAGCATGATGATGGCGGTAGGGGTGGGGGATAAGGAAGAAGGAGTCAATGAAGGCAAAAAAGAAGGATGAACCTGACGGAGAAGCCTAAGGGTTAAGAGATTAAGTTGGGAACCTGGGAGACGAGGAGGAGATAATTGTAGTTAAGAAAGGAGGTGAATACCAGAAAATAAGGCAGGTAGAATAAGTGAAGTTTAAAAGAAGTTTAAAATGACAGTAGGGAAAATGATACGAAGTAGAGAAGGTAAAAATAATAGGGAGGCTATAAAAAGAAGGTGGGAAGGTAAAGGAGGAAAGACAGGGCAGCAATTGGAAGGACAAAGGAAGCAAAGAAAGAATGGATGCTAAAAACATTAGAACAGCAATGAAAAGAGGACAGAGGGTAGAAATGTTTTTAGAAAGAATGTGAAAAAATGAATGAAAAAGAGGAAAAAAGCAGAACTTACTGAGGATAAAAAGACAAGTGGTGGAGTAGATAGGCAAGAATGGGTGTAGGTGAATAAGGGAATGAAAAGAAACTGAAGTAAACAAGGCAGGAAGGAATGATGAAAGGAAGGAGAGAAAAAAGACAACAGAGCCAAAGAGAGAAGGGCTATACAGCATAACTGCTTATTCCAGTGACTTTTTCTCTTTAAACTACATTCCTGCTAAATCTCCCAGTGTGTGTGTGTGTGTTTGTGTGTGTGTGTGTGTGTGTGTGTGTGTGTGTGCGTATGTGTGTGTGTGTGTGTGTGTGTGTGTGTGTGTGTGTGTGTGTGTGTGTGTCATGATGTTGTGACAGCATCTAGCAACCTGGCATGCCTTTTTAATTCTACTGAGTAAATAATGCATCCACCCAAGTCCATAATTTATGTAAGTGGACATGCAATCAGTTCAGATTAACAGGCACGCTGTCCTTCTTTGTGTGTGTCTGTGTGAGTGCGTGTGTGTGTATATCCGTGAAGCAAAAGGATCACTAAAACATGGCAGGTCACTGACTTTCCTTTTCGGTTTAGCTCTTTGCCACTTCACCTCTCTTGGCCTCTGGTTTGCTCTTAGGTTAAAGGAAAAAAAATGTTTTTACAAAATAAAATGCCACGCTGTCCTCTGTGTCTACATTTTTAGGCTGTAGCGTTTCATGAGCCATGACCCAAACACAGTAAAGACATAGTTTAGGTGTGTGTGTGTGTGTCAAAAAATGTATCTGATGAGCGTCAGGTACAAATTACATTATTGTATTAAACATGTTACGGCTATATTCATATTACAGTTAATCACACATTTTCTTATTGTCATTTCATTCTAATGAAACAGCCACCAGTGTTGTTATGTCAACAAGTTATTTGTGAACTTACCATTAGATGAGCTAACTATGCGTAGTTAATGTAGAAAAAGCCATGTAATAAACTCTGTTGTTGGTTGGCCAGCGCTGTTATCTGTGGTCAGAGTTATACTAGTATATTTGTATGTATTTACATTAGTATCAAAGTATCTAAGATATAGTTTTTTGATGTTGTGATGTCGCAGGATGAAGGGAAGATGACTGTCTCCATCACTGGCAGATTACAATGTAGCTCAAGTGGAAATGATGCTAATTGTTAACTTACCATTAGATGAATTGACTACCTTTACAGTTGCAGTGGTTGAGAACTCCAGGATCAGCTTAATTTTGGAAAGGTCACTTTTGGATCTCAGCACTACTGCCAAATCATTCCTAACTTAATTCTGTAGTCTCCCTAACAAGGACAAAGAATAATAAATAAACAGACGTGGGAACACCGCATCCAAACATGAGCCCTTGGATGAGATTCATTCAGATGATTTCGTTCTATTGGCTTCACTGAGCCTCCAGTTTGCACTTGGGCAGTTTGTAGCTGAGTGTGAAGCAGCTGGAATGAGAATTAGCACCTCGAAGTCTGACGCTATGGTTCTCAGTCGTAAAAGGGTACAGGTCGATCTATGTTCACAGCCATGAGCTGTGGTAAGTGACCAAAAGAATGAGCTTGTGGATACAGGTGGAAGAAATTAGCTTGATCTCACTGTGCTGCTACGCCTGCACATCAAAAGAATGCAGTTGAGGTGTCTCGAGTATCTGGCCAGGATGGCTCCAGGGTGCCTCCTACATGAGGTGTTTCTGGTGTGTTTTACCAGGAGGTGTCTCCGAGGCAGACATAGAACATCCTGAAGAGATTACATGTCTTAGCTAGCTTGGGAATGCTTGGTGTCCACCTGGCAGAGCTGGAAGGTGTAGCTAGGGAGAAGGAGGCCTCAACATCTCTGGTTAGACTGCCGACCCAGACCTCGATAAGCACCAGAAAGGGATGAATGGAGAATGGAAACAGGCAGTAGTTTGGAAGTTCAGTTGTTCAGTCACAAACTTGAAGAACACCTGTGAGCAAACCACAGTCAGTCACAGCCTGTGACAGCAGCACAATCTCATGGAAGAGCTAGTGTTAGCTCAAATACTCAGAAAACAAAGAAAATGAAAGAGACAACAACAAAAGAAGACAACAAAATTAGCAACAATATTTAAATTAAAATTAAAGTATGAATACCTGAATAATAGCTTGACCACATGTGCAGAATGGAACAGATAAATTTAATCAATCTGTTGTGGGAAATGAGTCTCTCTTTGAATGTGAGAGATAAGAAAAGTGACAGTCATTGTACTATAGTCAGTCATAAAGTGTTTAGATAAGTTGAGTCTGCAGTTACTGTCAGTGTGTTACTGAGGCTACGTCCACACTAGCCCGGATAGATTTGAAAACGCGTCCACACACTAGCGTTTTCAGTCGTTTTCACAGAGTTGTGCGTCCACATTGAAACGACCAAAAACGCTTACGTTCCAGTCCTGCGCATGCGCAAAAGCAAGTGAGAATTGAAGAATTTGAAGAAAAGCTATCTGGAACATGTACAAACTGATATTAATCTTTTTTAGGGCTGACAAAATTGAGAACAATCAAAACAACTGCTGTATAATGCACTCCGCTATCTTTGTTTAATTGGTCACATGACTGCATCACATGACTAAAATGTGTCATCGTTTTAGAAAGTCTGCGTTTCCAAGCGTCCACACTGCGACGGGACCGCTCCGTTTTGAAATGTATGCGTTTTCGAGAGCGTTTCCAAAACGCTGCGTTTTTCCTTGAGGAAAACGCTGTCTCAGTGTGGATGGGAGGCCAAAACGGAGCGAAAACGATGCGTTTTCAAATGAAAACGCATTAGTGTGGACGTAGCCTGAAGGGAAGAGAGCTGTAGTAAGCTGGAAAGTGGGTTTGTAGCCCTAACATGCTGGCACTGGGCTGCCCATAATGCCATATGCTGGTTTTTAACACAGTATCAGTAGTATTATATTACGGTACTCATAAGCCACTACTAAGACAGGATCATTTGACATTTTAATGTGGAGATTTTACACATGATTCTTTATAATCTTTTGTATATAAAAGATGCTTAATGCACTCTTTAGGCAGCAGTTAGAGAGTTAGAGTTGCAGTATACATGTCTTATAAAGGCAGAAAAGTGCATTGTAAGTTTCAGAGCTAAGAAAGTGTAATGTTCAGGCCTCCACAATTGAGGTTATTCCTGTCAACTTGCTAAAACTAGACTCTGCATCACAGTTTCCTTTTTTTTTGTTGTTGTTGTTGTTATTGTTGATGTTGGAACATTGCTTGAACATGTTCGCCTCACTGTATTCTGACTACCGATCCGCCACCCACTCATGCTATGTGGCACAAACACACCCTTCATGCCAAAGCTAGCAGACAGACTGTAAACACTGCAGGGGCCGCTTTCATGGAGCAGAGTGTGAATCAAGAGTTCAACTGAAATACACAAAAACAGTCACCTATTGGAGCTTAAAGCGAGCTTAAAGTTATTTTTGCATAGCATTTTTTAAGTATTGTTAGTGTTGTTAGTGGTTTAAGTTAGCTTTAAGGCAAATCTGAGGGTTTTGTATTTCTAGAAGATGAGACGGATGAAAAGCAGGACAAAAACATGGAGAAAACAAGATGTTAGAAAAGACAATGACAGAGGAGGAAAACAGACATCATCCCTGTAGTCAGAGTCTTTTTTTTAACCCAAGTTTGAAACACAAGACTGGAACCAGTGAAATACCTGACAAAACTTTTAATAACGCTACATCAAGTTGAGTCTGCTTTGAACTCTTCACATATTTGTGAAATTTAAGCAAAGTAAATAATTCTAAATTACCCAATTTTATGCTACTGTTATACTAACGCCTGGTCAATAATTATATTCACAACTACCTGCGGTTGGCTCATGGGGCTCATTTCTCATGTCCTGATACAAAACAATAGAATCTTGAACTTGGAGCAACCAAATGGAAGAAAATACATATGGCTGCCTGTTTAATGTATTGTATATGATTGTGTTAATTATCCACTTCTTATTTATCAAAGCACTTTTTATTGCGAAGTAAAACCCTTTCAATAAAATACAGTAATACAATAATACAGAGAAAACTCTAATAACGACTCACTATGAATAAGTGCTTGACAACAGGGGGAAGGAAAAACTCCCTTTTAACAGGAAGAAACCACCAGCAGAACCAGGCTGAGGGAGGGGCGGCCATCTGTCACCATGGTTGGGGATGAGGGGAGGGAGATAGGACAAAAACACAGTGTGGAAGAGAGCCAGAGATTGATAATAACTAATGATTAAGTGCTGTGCAAACACATTAAAAGTTAAAAAAGCTGAATGAAGAAGAAACCCTCAGTGCATCATGGGAAGTTCCCAGCAACCTAAACTTTTTGCATGACTAAGGGAGGATTCAGGGTCAGCTGATTCAGTCCTAACTATATGCTTTATCAACAAAAAAAGTTTTAGACTAATCTTAAAAGTAAAGAGGATGTCTGTCTCCCAAATCCAAACTGGGAGCTGGTTCCACGGCTGTCCCTCCCATTCTGCTTTCAAATATCCTAGGAACCACAAGTAAAGTTGGTGGTTTACATGTCTGCATGCCAAATATCCTTGGGCAAGATACCAACTCTAAGTTTTTCTCTGATGACATCAGAGTATGAATGTATATAAATGTTAGATAGAAAGCATGTACATAGAAAAAGCATACACAAAAGTGCTTGTCTAAATGGGTGTGAATGGGTGAATGAGGCAAGTTGCATGAATTGCTTTGAGTATTCAGCTGGAGTAAAAAAGCGTTATATAAGACCCAGTCTATTTACCATATTAAATAAATAATACATAAATAAATTTTTATTTCTATAGCACCTTTCAAGACAGAATCACAAAGTGCTGCACATAACATTACAAGTCATAAGAAGATTTAAAAAAGACAAAATAAAACAGGCAAAAAACCAAAAGCAGTTTTAAAAAGGTGAGTTTTGAGTTGTTTTTTAAAAACAGCTACTGAGTCCGCAGTTCTTAATGTTTGGGGGAGAGAGTTCCACAGGTCACTTTCGGAACTTTTGGAGAGTTCCACCGTCTAGGGGCCACAGTGGCAAAAGCTCTATCACCCTTATCACCCTATTAAAAGATTAAGTGTGTTGCTAGCATGGAACTTAAAAT